>NC_058403.1:73081767-73202170 GCF_002201575.2 Neomonachus schauinslandi
TTTCTTTCTTTCTTTCTTTCTTTCTTTCTTTCTTTCTTTCTTTCTTTCTTTCTTTCTTTCTTTCTTTCTTTTTCTTTCTTTCTTTCTTTCTTTTTCTTTCTTTCCAGTGAGATGGTGGGAACAAAATCCAAGCACGATGAGTACCAGAGAGAAAATAAGGAAAGAGAAATCAAAGACAGCTTGTATGAAAAACTCTTTGGAGAATTCTGCTATAAAAATGAACAGAGAAGTGGGGTAGTAAGTAGAGGTCAAGAGAAGTTTGTTCCGTTTGTTTTCTTATCTTTAAGATGAGAGTATTGAAGCATCCAGTAGAATGATCCAGTAGAAAAGGGAAAACTGGTAGTGTGGGAGACAGAAAGGAAAAATACCAGAGGGATGTCCCTATGTAGGTGAGAAATGATGGGATCTAGAGCACGAGTCTGAAAGTTGGCCTCAGATGGGAAGAGAGAAATTTCGGCCTCAGTAACTGGAGGAGAGTGAACCATATGGGGACAGATGCCAGTGAAGTGGTAGACATAGTAGTAGGAACATATGGAAGTTTCTTTCTTTTTCTAAGTTTTCTTTTCCAAGTGAAGTAAGAAGTAAGGTCACCAACTGAGAGACAGGATGGCAAAAGAGGTCTTGGAAGTTTGAAGAATTAGGAGAGAATATAAAATACAAATAAATAGATTAGATGGGCTAGGGAAATTTAACAGTATATCCAGGCTTCAATAGGCCTTTTAGAAATGTGTCATCATGAATTTAAAGGGTGACAAGACAGCATGGTTAATTGTGATTTTCCAGCTACATTTAGTTGCAAGTGTGCAGTCACAGTGTAGGTGGAGTATTGAATTTAGCCAGCTTGGAGGTCTTGCCAGGCAAATGTGATGAAGGGAGATGGGAGAAGGAAATGGAAAGTAATGGTAAAGGGACAATTATAATAATGGACTATGGAAACTAAACTGAGTAAAGTGGAAGAAGAGGACATGAAGGCATGCAAAAAGGCAGAAGAATCAATGACTGTAGATCTCAGTGGAGTGGAAAATTTAGCATTAGAGTTGGGGTCTAAGAAGGAGTGAGGTGCAAATCTACAAGGTTGAATCGGAGAGGGAAATGCATGTGAGATATTGAAATGAAGAGTGATGATAAGGAACAGGCTTAAGTTGTTGTGGTGAGCACCGGGTGTTGTACGTAAGTGTTGAGTCACTAAATCCTACCCTTGAAACTAATATTACACTGTGTGTTAACTAACTGGAATTTAAATAAAAACAAAACAACAACAGCAGAAGGAATGGGCCTAAGTTATATAACTTCCCTGAGACCTGCTGAGCGGAGGAGCCAGTTTCCCTTACAGTCTGTCTGGTTGCAATGGTGTAGCCACCAGCGCTGACCTCTTATCTGCCCTATAGCCATTGTTCCTCCTGTTCTCCCCCCTTGTCCTCTATGCCTCACCATAGAATGCTTCCTACAAGCACAACGGGAAGCTGAGGCTCAGAGAGGGTAAGAAACATTGCCTAAGACCACAGAGCTGGAAAATGGAAATCTTTGCGACCCAAAAGGTTGGATGAGAAACATGCCAAAGAGTTGAAGGCCAGAATCAAGAAGCAAATGCTTCCTGTGGAGGAAACAGCAGTGGTGAAGGATCCAGACTAGACAAGAGCAAGTTTCTGTGGCAACCCGAAGGCTTAGGGCCTCTTCCAATTTCCTCTTGTTCACCCACTACATGTTCTGTGATGACGGGTTGCCAAGGGTGGAAACCTTGAAAGATTTAAGAATCGTTTTGTAAAGGTCATTACAAAGTGCTTTATAATTGTTCATCTTTATCTTTTAGTTCCTGTTTTGAGAAACAGGAAGAAAAATAAACAGGAAAATCCTCAACAGGATCCAGTGAAATAAAAATAGTGCTGACAGGAAACAAACATCATAAACCAGGGCAGAGGACGATATGGGTTGAGAAATCCTGCAGGACTGATTACTTTTCCTTGATATTGAAGTAATCAGTTACCGTTAAATGGAACAGTGACTAACATCGGACAATAGCTTATCATCTACTTGCAACCCTTTCTGCCATGTTAGACATTTCCCCAAAACTTTCATCTGCCAACACCTGTAAAGGAAAGAGGATCAGACCTGGCCGTGCCTCTGTTCTAGTGGTCAAGTTCTAGCATCGTATTTTGGCCTACGAAGCAAGTGCCTAAAAGAATAGCTAGCGTTCGTTGAGACTTGTGTGTGTTATACAGTGAGCTATGAATTTTGCATGCAAAATTCGAAAGGGACTAGAATTGCCGTAACTAAATGGTACACTCTCGCTTTATCAATTCTAAGCCTCGATGAGCTTTGAGTGCCTCAAATGTGAACTAATTCATCAGATTACCCAGGGTTTAAGTGGACATTTATAAAGTGCTACTGTAAATGGGACATCCAGATTATCACTGTAAATGCAGAGATCGACAAGACACAGCCCTCTTGGAGCTCATAATCTGACTAAATATTAAAGTTAGGATTTGTCAAATCTGTCCTATATTGGTGCCTATTATGTGTTTCTTATTAAAAAGTACTGTTGATTTCAATCAAGAGTCTTTATTTCTACTCCCTCCACCACCAGTTTAATCAACTGTAAAGACTCCAGGTGAATCTTTGCTCTTCTTTGGAACCCAACTGTGTCTCTTAAAAGGAATGGTTTGACCCATGTTCCCTACATTCTCTTCCAATCCTTTTATTTTTTATTTACTCAACAAACATATACTTAGCACCATGTGCCAAGCACTTTGCAAATATTAACCTACATATTCCTCATAACGATCCTATTATGTCGGTAATATTATTATCCCTGAGAATATCATTGTATTAGCCCTATAATAAAACTATTATTATCCCCTGTTACAGATGATGAAACAGAGGCACAGGGTCATTTGGAATACTTAAAATATAGTTTATTCTTGAGATACTTAGGATTTGTTTATTTTTGCCTTGCTGAGTGATTTATACACAGCCTTTGAATGTTCACTGCAGGTGTAGTTATGATAGCAGTTTTGTAGGATGTGTTTTCTGCTTGGATAGAACAGCTGCAGTCACCACCAGAGACAGTGGAACCACGAGGATCTGTGTCACAGTGACAAACATGCACACCTGAGCAACCGGTGGGAGTCCCTTTATGTCCTTTCTGTCCCCCAACATTTACACTCTCTCTTGCCTTCTCTTTGATGAAAGTATGTGGGAGTGCCTAACACAGAAACCAGTTTATTTTACACTCTTAAAAAAATCCCTCCCTCCATCTTCTCTTCTTCTGTCACACTCAGCCTTTCAGTACCAACACTTTTATATTTACGTTCTTTTCTGCCTTTCTAACCACTTGCTACCCAACAGTGATAGCTAACTTCCATCCCCAGTTGGCTGTGTAACTCTACCCCGTGATTCTAAACTCCTCTGGCTCCCTTCTCGTCTGCTCTCAGAGACCATTCACCTACTGCTGCAGGTTGCCTGCAGCTGGGTCCCCACCACAGCCCTGCAGTCTGATCCCCAGGATTGCCTGCAACCGGGTCCCCACCACAGCCCTGCAGTCTGATCCCCAGGGCCCCCCTTTCCTGCTACCACAAGCTCCCTCTCCCAACCACCCCCCCATACCCCAGCAATTCCATCTTTCTGTGTTGCCCCATGCTCTGAGATTTCTACATCAAAGGGCTCTGCAAGCACCAAGCTTGACCTGATCTAAGCCTTCTCAACACCCACCTATTTGACAACACAAAGTAGAATTTTAAACAATGGGAGTTCCTCAAAACTAATATTAAATTGTGGTCATAAGGCTCCCGTTTAAAACAAAGCAGTGTGTGCAAAAGCAAAGGAACAGGTCTTGTGGGGTTTTTTACAAGTCACTTGATACTAATAACATTTAATGCTGACACCTGCAACTTTTCAAAACTTGGAGAAGAGGCAAGGTGATACCTATATTAATGTGACTCTCACTTGCATTATGACAGCATTTTTGTGTGGTGGGGATAGAAAGGTCTCTCTGCTCTCCAATATCCTGTGCCAGCTTGGCTCTATTCCTGGGAGAGACTCATTCAGGTGAGCAGGAGCTGTCAGATGTGTTGCAGCGGGGGAGAAAAGGTTCCCAGCTACTGGGCAAGGAGAAAGAGCATGGACTTTAATTCAGAAGACTTAGGATGATATCCAAGCTTTTCATTTACTTATAGTTTAGCTTTAGGCAAGTCACTACCTCCACCCAAATCTCAGTTTACTCATCTGTAAAATGAAGAATTTGGGGGAGGTCCCCTCTTCTTGGCAGGTGGGATGCTGCCCAATTCAAAAATCACCAAATTAAGCCAATAAAATCTTCAAATTGAAAAAAAAATGAATTTGGTATATTGATCCCAAAGGTCCCTATGCTTTAAAATTCTGAGGTTGCATGATTCTAAGCATGTAAAGTATCTAAATGTACAATTTTATCAAATTGCATATTACAGCAGCAATTTCTAAACTCCCTGTTAAGTGGTCTCCAATAACAAGCACCACTGTGCTAGGTAGGGTGTGAGGACATAAAGAAAAATAGAAAACATGGTTCCTGACCTCCAGGAGTCTTAATCTATTTATTGAGAGAAACACTGACAAGGGTAACTAGCCTGAACACTTGGGAAATGAAATTTTTCTAACTCTAGTTTCACCTGATATTCAGAATCATGACTGATAACAAGAGTGATCATGATATTGGCTATAAGCTGGGCTTTAAAGAATGGGCAGATTTTGATTAGTGAAAACAAGAGAAAAGGTTTTTAGGTAGAAGGAAAGCAAATAATGAGTGTTTGAAATGATGTGTGGAGAATGTTATTGGATAGTAAGAGAGTGACTATGTTAAGGATGGTTTAGAGAAAGCTAAGCGGAGAATTTCAGATTTTTTTCCATGAATGGTTGGAAGCCATCGAAGGTTTTTTGAGCACATACATAATATGATAAATGCACAAACCAAATAAGTAATAAAGATCAAATCTATATCTATTCTGGAAGTCTTAACTTGGCAGGTCCCAGAGCCAAGGGCAGGTTAGAAGTTTAAAAATGTAATAAAAGAAAGAAAAAGAATGAAAATCTTCTTCCTCTCATTTTCTGGTACTCTGATCTGGGGACTATTAGCTGGAGCAGCCAAGAGTTTTAATTGCCTGTTAATTGACAATGCATACGGAGGGAAGAATTGCTAAGGTAACCAGGTCCCAAGCCATATGGGGCTTTGCAGAGGCATTCCAACACCTTGAGCTACCCTTGGAAATGAACAAGCAGTCCTGTTAAGCTGCTCAGTCTGTGGCAGAGCACCTGCTCCTAACGTTCACCCAGAAGAAGGCAGGGCCGTGGTCTAGACCAGATGACATTTCTGGGTGATATTGAAAGAGAAGTTTGATGCTGAAATCTTATTAGGAAATGTGAAAAGACAAATTTCCCTCATTGAGCCCCACTCGTTCTGCTAAAACAATTTTAAGTGGCACATCCTAGAAAAATTTCAGCAGATATCTGTAGCCACAAAGTGTTAGACTTGTAATTGCCCTTAGATGCCAACACTTTGATTTGTCAGATGGGGAAATCAGCCCACGGTGGAGAAGGAAATTTTTAAGGTCAAATTTTAATTAACGGTAGACCTGGGATTTGACCCCAGGTTTCACGGCTCCCAGGCAACAGTTTTCTCCAGGTCATCAAATAGCCTCTCACATTATCACTTGTTGACTTAAGGAAGGAATTCCAGGCAATCTTCAAGATCAGTGTGGTAGAGCAATGATGAAGTGTGGAGTGGGGTCTCTAGTTCCTTGAAATTCCCACACATGTAGCGTACTGTTTGTGAAAAAGGCCCTCCAATTCTTTCAGTTTACTAGTTGTCCCTACAAAGGGAGGAAGACTTTGACTCTGGTCATCCTGGAAGCAAAAGTTAGATTATTCCTTGACAAATCAACTTCTAGACATCTGGATATTGTGATAAAACCATCTTATTTAAGATCTAGCTTTCCAGCTATCCCTTCTTGCTCCCTATCCTCCTTTTTCTCTGCTCTCTTTTTTCATCTCATAATACTAAGGACTTTCTAACTTACCACATGATTTTTTATTAAGCTTATTGCATATTACCTGACTCCCAGACTAAAATGTCAGCAACACCGAGGATCTTTGCTCAGTTTACACATGTATCCCAAAGACCCAGAGTATTCAATAAATATTTTAAATGAGTGGCTGAATAACAACTGGATCTACCACTTACTTTGAACGATGAGCATAATTTTAATTCATGGTTTCTTATCTGCAAAGTGGACAGAATAATTCCCACCTAACAAGGATGAAGGATCAAATGAAATACTATGAAAGTATCTTATACAATACTGGACCCCAGAGCACCTGTTATCCCAGGAAATGGATTGATTGATTGAAAAGTTGTCCTTCAGAAAGATGAGTTCTGAATGGGCATAACTGAATCTCTCCATGACTGTGTTGCGATGTATAGCACAAGTTAGGAATTATACAATTTTACAGCCTGGATTTATACTTACATTTCTCATTCTGCAAATGATGACACACTGAAGAAAATGCTTGTGTAAAAACTCAATCTACTGGGAGTATTTTTTTAAAGATTTATTTATTTATGAGAGAGAGAGAAAGAGAGCATTGTGGGGGGAGGGGCAGAGGGAAAGAGAGAGAATCCCCAAGCAGACTCCCCACTAAGCAGGGAGCCCAACATGGAGCTGAATCCCAGGACCCTGAGATCATGACCTGTGCTGGATGCTTAAAGGGCTGAGCCACCCAGGTGCCCCCAAAAGAGTATTTCTTAAATTAAAACAATTCATAGATGTGAAAAATGTTTGTAGTTTTTCTTCGAAGCACTTGATAATTTACAATTTCATATCCATCATCTCATCCAATCCTGTCTGTCACCCGGCACAATGAGTGAGAATTCATTCTGTGCCTTCTCAGTGTGCCTTCCCATTTTATCCACTCTATGTCCCTATATTCCGGACATCAACCTTCTTCTCGCTCCCAGATCCTGATTTGTACTTCTACTCTTCCTTTTCCCATATACACTTTTCCTCAGATTGTCCCCTCTGATTGGAATGCCTTCTTCCTTCTGGTCCCCCAAATCGACCTTAAAGTTTGATCCATTTATCAAGGCCTAACTTGAGTCACTTCCCTTCCAAAAGCCACCCCAGGCCCTTTTAGCAAGTGTCTATAGAGAAATCTGTAGTTTTTGCCTCTTTAATATCTATTCTTTCTTCCTTTGGTTTCAACAAACCTTCTTTTCCAAGTGATCCTAGTGAGACTATCAAATGCTCCGTGCAGTTTTTTCCCCATCCCCAAGCTATACACCACCACCAACGCAAACACTGAAGTTGGACATGTGAGCCAAGCCAAGCAAAATGGCTCTCTGCTAAGATTGTGGAATGGAGTCTTAGGGCAGAAGGCCATTCTGTTGTGAACTCCTGAGCTTTGAATTATTTCAGTAGCGCGATCCTAAAGACACTCTCCATGACCTTGGGCCACTAAGCTCCCAAGGGTTGCCTTCCTGTTCCTGTCTTTCGAAGACCTTTTCTCCTTCAATTCAGAGAACTATCCAGTTTCCCTTAATAAATGATCCACTTTATTGATTAAAGTTTTTGTTGTAAGCAGCCAAGGAAACTGAACTGTTATATTTTCTCCAGTGTTTCCACAGTTCTTTCTTGGTCACCCTATCATATTCCCCACATTTCTGCTTTAGATAAAAGTGTTGAGATATGCTACTGCCTCACTCATTGAACTATAAGCTCCCCACCAGGGTTTGTGTCCCCTTCAATTCCTACTCCTGTCACTTGCATCCCTGGGTCCTCAAAAAATATTAGTCCAAGTTGAGAAAACATACATTTTCTTTAGGTTTCCTAATGATTCAAATTCTTATACAACATTTAGTTCAAAAAAACCCACTATTTTTTCTCAACTGCTTAGGATAATTGAATCTCAGGACTGGAAGAGATTTGTAATTTTAGTAGTAGTATTTAATTCTTATGCCTCTGTCACATCACCCATGTAAAAGGTGAAGTAGAAATAGATACCATTGGTATATTGGTATGGGCAAAGTGATTGTCACCCTGCTCTAGGAGAGCTACTCTCTATCTCATTCCATCTTCCAACGATCAAAAGCCAAACTAGAGCCACGATTAGTGTAGAATGAAGCAGAGAAGGGATGGTGCCTAGGGGGAGTGACAGGAATTTTGAGTCCTTCGAAGAAGCAGGATAGACCAGAGAAAGTTGTAGAATTAGTAAAAGCAGTGCCAAAACTTTTTTATGCTTGTAGGGCTTTCACTCCCATATCCATTTGAAGGTCTTTAGGAGTACATCTGTGAGGTAAAATAAAAAGCAGGGCTCACTGCTTCAGATAGAGCCAAGAGTCTGGAGAGCCAGATTCCCCAGAGAGATTTCTAACTAGTCCTGGCAGAGCCTGCCCTGCCTTTGCATCAGGGTGGAAAGCAGGATACGTTTAATGTTCTACTGGGATATCTCTGTCTTTTCCATTTCTTTCAACTTTATTTCATTTCAAGCTTCAATTATCATCAAATGGCATTTCTTTTTATTTTTCTTGGATTCTCCATTCTCTTGATTTATAAAATCTCAGATGTAGCCAATGTTTATTTTTCAAACATGCCACTGAAGCTGCATTATGAAATTTGATAAATTATGTCTTCCAACCTAACAAATAAATCAATTTATTAATTGGATTCAAAAATCATCTGTCATATATAAAATAGATTAGTATATAAAATATATGTAACATTTTAAATAGAGAGATATGCTGTATCTGTAATGTATAAAGTAGTTAAATTTATCCCAAAATATATCCAGCATATGAAATATGGGAAGGCAGAAAGGAAAGAAAAAGTGGGGGGAAAACAATATTTATTTAGTCTCTGATGTTTGTGATACGTCTTTATTTTACAAATGAGGAACTGATTGGTCTATAAAGGAGGTTGAATGAAGCCGGTTAACAGATGCTCTCTTACCCAGTCATTTTTTAATAAGTATTTTTTTAATCAAAAAATGTTTATGATCATGAGTAAAAGAAGGGAGGAAAACTGACTCCATGCCATTAACTCAAGAAATGATGGCAAGGAGAGAAGCAAGTTTCTGGCAAAGCAAAGCACAGGATGGTACAGCTCCTTTCCCTGCCCCATTCCTCCAAATCAAAAAGTACTGAAGAAGGATGTCAAGTCATAAAACCCTTCTCACTTGGAGGAAGCAAACTGAGAGGGTGAAGCATCAGTACTGGGGAAGTTCATGGAAACATCTTTTATAGTGCTTGATGTACCTGCCATCACAGGGTTTCAGCGTATGCAGGAAGGGCTACCAAGGTTTATGACCTTTCAGAAAAAACATGGTGTGGGGCCAAGGTGGGAGGTGCAGTTTGACTGGGGGGAATATGCCCTGGCTGGGTGGAATGGGCCTCGCTCCCCAATTAGGAAGAAATGAGGTCAGGAAGGAGTCTTTCTTCTTTTCAGCTCCTTGCCATTGCCTGTGAGTATCTGAAATAATGTATAGAAACTATGACTTCATTAATAAATTAATAGAACCTATGACTTCATTAACGAATTAAAATATCATCTGGAATCATTAACACAAAAAGGATCTGAATAAGGTTTCTTGTGTGTTTGATCAATAAGAGTTAGCCCCCTGGAGCAAAATCACCCTTGCATGAATGGCTTGCAAAAAAGAATTGTCCATGGGTGTAGCTGAAGATCAGATGCAGGCCAATAGGAGGCTGATCAGGACACAATAAAGCTGTCTTGGTGCACGGCCCTCACACCCCAAAGTCAATTTACCAAGTTCTATCATTTCAATTCATATACCCACCAAAAATACGGCAATGTCTACCCCTGCCCACACCCCCATTGACAGAGTGTATCATCAAACATTATGATCTTTGCCTTTTTCATAGGGAAAAACTTATATTTCATTGTGTTTTCAAATTGTATGCCCTTTATATAAGTATTAAAAAAAATGGTGAACTTCATATAAAAGATAATTTTGAGATGGGGGAGGTCTTTTTAAGCATGAAATAAAACCCAGAATCATAAAAGAGTGGCAAATTTGAGTATATCAAAATTAAAATTTCTGGGTGCGAAAAAATAACATAAATAAAATTAAAAGCAAACAGCAAGGAAAAATATTAGCAAAGCAAAATACAAAAGACCATTTTATTAATTTATAAAACTCTTATAAATTAACAAGAAATATTAAATAGGAAATGGGGAGAAAGGAATAAAAATATTTCTAAATGCAAACTCGGTTTCTTTTCCTTTAACACTCAAATAATTTTACACCATTCTTGGAATAAAAGTCAAAATCCTTGCGTGGCTTACCATCCTATGCATGATCTGGCTCCCCTCCACCCCTCCAATTTCATTTTTTATCATTCTCCCCCTCACTTCCCCATTCCAGATATATTGGCCTTCTCCCAGTATTTCTTGCACTCTCTCCTTGGAACACCCCCCTCCTTCCTAAAAAGTAAAAATAAAATAAAATCCTTATCTTAACAGACATTCGAATCTTACCTTAAATGACATTTCCTTAGAGAAGCCTTTTCTGAGCACTGCAACCCCCCACCCCAAACTAGATGAAGTTCTTTATTATTTGGTCTCATATTTCCCTATCCTTACCTTTCACTGCACCTCACAGTCCACTGATCTCTATCTGTCCTGATTAATTTATGTCTCCTCCATAAGGGGGAGGGAAGTCCCCCAGGGAGCTGACCTGTCCATCTCCAGGACTTAGCGTATTGCCTGGCACAAAAGGCAGTTGAACCAAATACTTGCTAAGTTAATGCTTGTTTTAATTTTCTCACTTCTCAGACCATTTTGGAAAACATTCCTCACATGACTCCTTTATGTCTATTGCATTATCTCAGGTAGTGATTGTCCAAGGATGGTGAGTCAGCAGCATCAACATTACCTGCTAACTTGTTAGAAATGCACACCCTTAGGCTCCAATCTAGACCTACTGAATCTGAAACTCTGGAGATGGGGCGAACAATCTGTGTTTGAATAAGCCTCCAGGTGATTCTGATGTATACCAAACTTTGAGACCACTGTTCTAGGTTATCTTCAGCTTCAGTAACCTACCCACCCAAATACCAAGTTGCTTAATCTCTCTGAAAGTTTGTTTCTCACTCATGTAACAGTCCAACGTGGATGCTCCACAAAGTCATTCAGGGACCTAGGCTGACAGAGGCTGTGCCAGCTTCAACATGTGGCTTCCAGGATTGCCCTCAACTTTGGGATCCAGTGGAGGCAGGAAAAAAGAGCATGGAGACCATGACCAGCTTCAAGCACCATGGCTTGGAGGTGACACGTGGCACTTCCACTCACATTCCTCAGTCCACAACCAGTCATGTGGCCCCATTTCGAAGTAAGGAGGCTGGGAAATATAGCCCTGTACTGGGCAGCTGGTTCTCAGCAATAACGCTGTCCCATGGAGGAGAATACAAACTTTTGACAGGCAATCGGCCATCTCTGTCACAGTCATAGCATGAAAATGTCACTTTTGAAACTTATTTCCATAAGGAGAACAGTACCCCCCTGTCTCAGCAAAATCCTTGGGAGGCAGATTCTACATCTCTCATTCTGGTTTCTGTGGTGTGATTCGCAGGTGCTAAAATGAGCCTAGGTCAGCTGTTTCATCCATTTGGTGGGGTTTGCTCCATCTGGCACACACTCCTGGTGATCGCTTCAGTCCCTGAAGGGTTAGGAAGAAAATGGTTCATGCCGGTCCAGGAAGGGCAACAGGCCAGACACAGGTCTCCTTCCTCTTCTCCCCTCTCATCCAGCACTCTGATCATAGGCTACCACACAGAAGTGCATTTGGTGTTTAGGTTTCTTTTTTAATTTCTGTTTATTTGTTCATTGTTTTGTTTAGTAATTACCAAAGTTCTGACACACATGCCCAAGGCACTAGGTTGAGAGATCATTTCAATGGCTTGTCTACTGTAGCTGTCCTCTCTCCTCTCAGAGAAGGCGGGTTCTCTCTCTCTCAAGTGTTCTGTTGTCAGCTGGCAGGGGTGGAGAGGAGTGCAAGGGGAGGCCTGTTACTTTTAGGTGAGGGCCAGACATTGGCTCTGGCCTGCTCAGTCTCTGTCTACCCACATGAATCTCATTAAACTTTTTTTTTTTTTTTGAGAAGAAGAGAGAGAGAGAGAGTGAGAGGAGGGGCAGAGGGAGAAGGAGAGAGAGAGAGAATCTCAAGCAGACTCCCTGCTGAGCATGGAGCCCAAAGCAGGGCTGGATCTCACAACTCTGAGATCATGACCTGAGCCATGAGTTGGACGCTTAACCAACTGAACCACCCAGGCGCCCCTCATTAATCTTTTGTTTTAATTAATTTATCAATTTTTTAAATCATTTCATTAATCATCATTCTCCAAAAGCATTTTTGTGTACACAAAACTGAAGCCCTATGCTGGGACATCCATATGCAAAAGAATAAAGTTGGATCCCTTATACCCTCTAAGGATCCCTACCTTATACCATCTACAAAAGTTAACTCAAAAAGGATCATCAACCTAAATATAAGAGCTAATACCATAAAACTCTTAGAAGAAAATGCAGAGGTAAATTTTCATGATCTTTGATTTGGTAAGGATTCTTAGATATGACACCAAGAGCAAAAAATAAATAAATAAATTCTACTTCTTCAAAATTAAACCTTTTTGCATCAAAGGGCATTATCAAGACAATGAAGAGACACTTACAGGACATGAAAAAATATTTACAAAATCATACATCTGATAAGGCTCTAGTATTCAGAATATATAAAGAACTCTTACAACTCAACAACAAAAGAACAACTAAACAAAAGATGGGCAAAGAACTTCAATAGACGTTTCTCAAAAAAGGATAGATACAAATAGCCAACAAGCACATAAAAAGATGTTTATCATCATAAGTCATTAGGGAATTGCAAATTGAAACCATAATGAGATACCATTTCATACCCACTAGGGTGACTACAAGGAAAAAAAAAAAAAAAAACAAGTGTTGGTGAGGATGTGAAGAAACTGGAACCCTCATACTTTGCTAGTAGAAATGTAAAATGGTGCAGCTGCTGTAGAAAAGAGTTTGATGTTCCAAAAAGGAAACAGAATTTCCTATGACCCAGCAATTCCTTTCCTGGGTATATATCCAAAAGAATGGAAAAGAGACACTCAAACACACCCATGTGCAAGTATATTCAGAGCAGCACTACTCACGATAGCCAAATAGTGGAAACAACCCAAATGTCCATCAACAGACAAATAGATAAACAAATTATGGTATATACAAACAATGAAATCTTATTCAGCCATAAAAAGGAATGAAGCACACTGATGCAGGCTATGATGTGAGTAAACCTCAAAAACTTTCTGAGTGAAAGAAGCAAGATATAAAATGTTACATATTGCATGATTCTATTTACATGAAATATCCAGGGTGGGAAATCTATGCAGACAGCAAGCAGAATGGTAGTTGCCAGGAGCTGGGGAGCGGATAGAATAGAATGGAGAGTAAGTGTTTAATGTGTGCACAGTTTCCTTTTGGGGCAATGAAAATGTTTTGGAAGTAGAGAGAGGTGGTAGTCCCTCAACAATGTGAATGTACTAAATACCAATGAACTGTTCCCTTTAATATGGTTGATTTTGTGCTATATGAATTTCATCTCAATTTCTAAAAAAATAACTGGGGCTCTCATTCTAAAATCCCAACTACCTTTTTTAAAAGTCCCTAATTAATCACTGATTAAAAAAAAATAACACTCAAAACAAACAAACAAAAAAGACAGATTTTTAACACAATCGCCTGTTAGCTGGTACTCTGATCTGGGGTTGTAAATAAAGATCCTGGCACTCAAGAGGTATAAGAAATATTTTCAAACACAAACAAATAAAAGCACATTAATTAATTTGAATTTTAAAAAATCACAGGCTAAAAATATTTTTCTTCGCAGTAAATGCCATAACAATGCTTAAAAAATAAACTTACAACTTATTATGAGATGCTGAGATATGCTGTGACCCTATCTTGTCAGTTTGACATAAATTAAGTTACTAGAAAATTATGAAAAACTAAGAAAAATCTATGACAACAACTGGTTCAGGGCTATGTTTGGGCAGCAGAGGTCAATTATAAGCACAATAAGAGATCTAAATTAATAGAGGCTTCTTGGAAGTCTGGGAAATGTGTCTGAAGGATATCAGAATCAAAGTCTGTGCTCCTGGAACAGTTCTGCAATGACTGAGCACCTGAGCAGAGACATGGAGAAATCGGATGCCTACGACACTGGAAACAACAGCTGGTTCTCAGCTACACCGTCACATGTGATGATCAGACATAATGATCAGTAATTGATCAGACATAATGATACCCACTGATTCAAACACGAAAGGATGAAATTTACTGAAACTTGATATTTGTCCTCAAATCCTATCAACTCTCTGTGGGGATACAATTCAGCTGGCTTCATGAGAAATGTGATACAACATGACTGGGAACTTTCTGCAGGACATTCTTACCTCCTCCTTTGATTTTTGAACTTAAACTGATGGACTCTTTCACCACGTTTAACCATTTCCACTTTCTTTCTCTCCTTTCTCCTTCTCCTTCCTTTTGTTCCACAGACAGTTGCAATGCCAAGGGTTGGAGGAGAATGTGCTTTAGTCCATATACACTGTTCATAAACTCAGACCTGAGTAGGAAGTCAGGATAGGTCTTAAACAATATGGAACGAGTTGAGGTGTTTTTTTTTTTTTCCCACTAAGTCTAAGCTAACTTTTAGCTAACTATGATAATTGATAAAGATAATCTCTGATAACTGATAAAGAAAACTCAAAATTTACCACCAGAATTTATCTTGGGTTCTTGTTTTGATATATTCTTTCTCAAATGTTCAAAGCAATGGCTCTTAGAGTCTGCCTTCCTCAAAGATCTGTGAGAAATATAAATGAGATGTGAAATGAAAACAGAGAAAGGTGAGAGAAAAAAATAAGGTCTTGGACTAACCACAAATAGAATAATCAACTTCTAAAAAACTTAGAATGAACCTTTTTTAGCTCCTATCTTGAGCCAGGCAGTAAGAGAGGCACCTGGAGTAGGTGGTACAGGGTAGATTAAAATGAAGAAAGATGAAGGAATCATGGCCATACCCCCTCCTCCAAGAGGTAGAACTTGAGCTGGGACTTAAAGTACATGACTTTGACAGTGGCAATGTGAAACATAGTCCTGTCACACAAAGCAATAGTGAGCACATAATACCTGGCACAATGGACTCTTAAAAATTTAAGTTTGACTCTTGCTCATTTAGAGGTTGATCACCTAGTTTGTTTATAGTCTCTAGTCATCCAAAGTTTAAGCTTTCTTTCACTGAGACAGATTTTCATCATTCCAGGTTTGTACATATTTTGGAAATGTTGTACAATCTTAAGTACTTTGCTGATTGCAGCTAAAACTGATTCTCCCAGGCAACTAATTCATTCCTTCCTCTGTGTTTCCACGGTGCTCTCTTCACACCTTTATGGAACTCAAGTTACACTGTATATTAATTATATGTTCACTTTTCTGGCTCCTTCACTTGAGTGAAAGCTCCTCATGGAATGTGATTATATCTTGTTGAGGCAGGGAAACATAGGGGTTAGGCATTTGGGCTCTCAGCTCCTTCTCCCCAAGTTCAAATCCCTGCTGTACCATTCCCTATCTTGCTGTGTATCCTTGGACAAGTTATTTGTTCACCTCCCTATGTTTCAGTTTCTCCCTGTGCATAATAATGAATCTATCTCATAAGGATGCATTATGAGCATTAGATTAGATATGCAAGGGACTTTCTCCAGTGCTTGGTACACTGGGGATGATCAATAAATACAGACCCTCATCCTGTAGCCCACAGTTTCTGACTAGCAGTAAGTAATTAATAAAGTTTTTAGAAATAGTAAATGAATAAATTATATTACCAGAGCTGCCTAGATTGGGGGATAGTTGTAACCTACTTTTCCTGCCCAAATTTCCTACAGATAAAAAGAGAAATCCCCTTTCAGACATCCCATGATGCTAGAGTGAGTCACTCATTTCCCTTTGGCTTTTTGGGGAAATGACAGTAACTGTTCCTTCCGCATCTTGCCCAGAAACTCCGGACTCAGCTAAGAAATGAAGATAGGGAGCAGTTGTCCGAGGTGCAGCTGAAAACAAAACAAAACAAGACAAAAAACCCCAACCATGGCCATTCAGTTCCCTGGGGGCTACTTCTGATCATCCTCATAGAAGAACATACTGTGACTTGGGAAAAGAGTTTTGGAATCTCTACAGAAAAGGTGTCACCCACAAGAGATGTTATTATTACAAGGCCTGATTTTGTGAATAAATGTAGCTTACAGCCTGCTCCCGAGATGAGTTAATACTCCTCTTTTGTGCTCTCTCAATACCTAAATCACAACAATTACTAACCGCGAGTAAGCATGAAGTACGTTTGGTGAAATACATGTGAAATGCTTCACACGTATTAACTCATGTAATCCACACAACTGATCTATGAGGTTGGTGTTATGACCCCCATTTTACAGGTGAGGAGACTGCAACACAGTTAGTTGAAGTAACTTCCCCCAAATCACCTGGCTACCACACGGCAGAGCTGGGATGTGACCAGAGGCCACCTGCTGCCAGCGTTCCTGCACAACAGTACATCAAACTGCCCTCCTGACTGCTTCCCTGTCACTCATTAGCCTGTTGTGTAGAAATCCTTCCATGACAGGATCATCTCCAATCAAATTGTGAGCCTCCTGAGGGCATGGCTCCTAGCCTCACTGATTCCCCATCTCCTGTCACAGTACCCGGCACAGCTTAGGTGTTCAAGGCACCTTGAATAAAGGATTAGCACATAGAGGCAGCGCATCTGCCAGAGGATGTTTGGTTGGATTTGAGTGAAGAGAAATTTCGTCTGCCTCAGGTTCCTGAAACTCGTCAAGATCTTCCAGATCCAATGGCACTGAGAGAGTGAAACTGGAGCTTTCCTCTCCATACCCCTCAGGAAGACATTTCAAAACAATCATCAAATAGGAACTATTTAACTTGCCTCTCCCCACACTGGTTTCAGTCTTCCATAAGGAGCTTTCACTGCAGGCTCTGAACACAGTTCCTTGGCTCGTTCAGTGCCTCTTGATACGGCCAATTTCTCCATCTGCCTTGGGAACTGAGACTCCCAACATCTGCAAAACCCTCCCAAGGGAAGCAGTCCTCAGATACAGTATGTCCAAGAATTGAGCTTGTGACATGGTCTCAAAAGAAGCCCTTGCAACATTTTTATCCCAATTATTGAGCTGCTTTTCCCATCTTTGGTTGGTTCTCTCCACACACCGAAGACAAGACTGGGCTCTTCTACTGAACTACACTGTTGGCTAAAGATTTCAGTAAGAATTTAATGAGGATTAAGGATCCCAGGGTATTTTGCTAAAGAATGAACCTCGTGTTAGAGCGCCTGGGTGGCTCACTCAGTTAAATGTCCAACCCTTGATTTTGGCTCAGGTCATGATCTGGGGGTTGTGAGATAAGCCCCACATCAGGCTCCATGCTGGGTGGAGCCTGCTTAAGATCCTCTCTCTCTCCCCCTCTCTAAAAAAATAAATAAAATTTAAAAAGAATAAAGCAATAAAGCTCATTTTGTAGCCAGGAATCTGAGAGTGTATAGTAGCTTTTTGTGGACTGAAACTACATATTCTTGACAACCTCCCTCATTTCCTTCTGGGAAATCTTACTGTCTCTTGTCAGGTTGAGGTTTCATTTCTTCTCAACTACCTATGACCACATGACTGTTAAACACAGCTCCCTTCCTCCAAACAACACACACCCACACCCACACACACGCTCACTCACTCACTCTATCATCGGTTTCAAAAACAGCTGCAACTAAAAATCACTCAAGTGACCAAGTGATTTTCATACAATTGTAAGTAAAATGATGAAGCCCAGCACAATATGCATCTTTGCGTACCTATATGAAGCATTTCTTTCATCAACTTTCATAGAATTGAGTTAGTTTAATGCGCCATTCTCAGAAAGCATGTCAATGTTATTTAATTTGTAAAGAAAAAAGAAATATAGCCGATGTACTTTTTTTTCAAATGTGCCCTTCTCCTCCATGGTTTACTGACAATAAAAAAATGAAAATCATTCTTTCCTTTCACCTGGTATTATCAACCTTCTTTTGCTCATCAAGTATTTATCGACTCTCAATGTGCAGAGCACAGTATACTGCACTGGTTCTTACCCATTGTTTTGAATAGCCAACTTAGAAATAGTGCTAAAAAATGAATTTATATTAATAATGAACTGCAACTAATATCCAATGGAGAGGTAGTACCTTAATAGAAACATTTAGAAAAACTCATGAGACCATCTATACCAGGGTTTTCTAAAATGTTCTTTAACTTCAAAAAGCCTTCACATAAAATTTTAATTGGGAGCCCACTACATCAAATAAAAGTCATTTTCTAATTGAAGCAGCCAAAGTTAGAGTTGGTAGACTTAAACCCTGCGTCCTGATTCATTGTCCTGGGCCTCAGTTGCCAACAAAATACCTAATTAGAATAAGTATTATTCCTCTTAGGATTTGGAGAATATACCTATGATTCAGGATATCTTCCTGGATTTAGTGGAGAATGTTTAAACTCTGAAACATTTCAAATGGGCCTGGAGTGGAACAGAGGTGAAAGAGTGGATTACTTAGATGGCACTGGAAAAAATGGAATATTAATATTATATGAAGAAAATATAGAGCTGTAGCCCTACTATATACCATATTCAAACATGGGCTCCAGGTAGACTATGGACCTAAATATTAAAGAAAAAACAATAAAGCTGTCAGAGGAAAATATAGGATATCTTTGTGAAAATAGAGTAAGTCTTTTAAAGGAACATCCCAAAACACAAACCAGAAGGTTAAAAGTTAATGGGCTTGACTCTAACAAAATTAAGAATTTTTGCTCAGTGAAAAACATAATAGACACAAAGACAAAGGACAGGCTGGAAGAATATATTTACAACATATATAACAGTCACAAGATGAGTATCTGGAATATGTAAGGAACTCCTCCAAATCAACAAAAAAAGAGACAGGAAAATAAATTTAAAAAGTACTCAAGAGATATGAAAAGTTGATTTGTAAAAGGAAGGACCTTAACTAGATTATTTAAGAGATATATGAAAAGACGCTAATAATCAGAAGAACGCAAAGTATAGCAACACAATACCACTTTCCACCATCATTATGGCAAAACAAGAAAGGAAGATAATATCAAATATTGACAAAACTATAAGGAGATGGGAAAAATCCAGTACTGCTGCTTTCGGTATAAAACATACAGCTTTGTGGAAAGAAATCTGGCGATACTTAGTCAAATTAGGAATGAATGTATTCTATAACCCAAGAATCCTGCCCACTAATGAGTATGCCCAGAGGATTTCTCCCATAAGTTCAATAAAGGACACATACAAAGAAGTTAATTGTGACATTGTTTGGGGTATCACATATAGAAGTTAACTAGTATCTGACAGAAGGAATAGATGAGTAAAATATTGTATGTTAATACTCTGGAATACTGGGCCATGGTCAGAGTTAACTAAATAAACATATAACCACATGAATAGACCTAAAAGTTAAATGTTGAATGAAGATGTATACATAAAACAGTATTTTCGTAGTTAAAAATTCGCCAAATATAGCAGAGTGAGTATCTAAGGGAGAGAAAGGGCTGGGAATGACAATGGTGAAGGGAGGAGAAATACATAGTAATAGAACGAGGACAGTCTTTGCACGAACTAAGGATGATAATACTCTAGGAAGCAGTGAGTGTAATTTAGTAAACTCTGGAGGAACAGAAAAGGAAACAGGGAGGACTGCTGTTGGAGAGGCCACGTGACAGAGAGGAGAGTGACCCAGCCGGGCGGTGGGGGGGTTGGGGGGGAAGGAGGCAGGAGACCAGGGTCCCATCCTGACTTGGTCTGTCATCTCTTAGTCACATGAGCGCAGGACATTCTTTCCTAGATTTCCTTTTTTCCCCTTTGATAGTGTAGGATATTAGGCTGGAATTTTGAAGATCTTTTCCAGCTTTGTGCTTCATGTACTCTGTTCTTCCTTTCCCAGCCATAACCTCCATAATGTCATCAGCAACAATAAAACCGTATCACCCATTTCAGAACACTTTTACTCACATTGAAAAATAATCTAACTTATGAAAAATGTCTTTTGCTGAAGGTGTATTTTTATATACCTAGATGACAGAGTGACATCATTTCTTTAAATGTGCAGTCTTTATCATCTTAAAGCAACAGTTTCCCTCTTCATGGATCAATGAACAAAGGAAAACAGTAAAAAAAACAAAAAGAAAAGAAAAGAAAAAAGAAGGCTTAAATAACATTTAGGAGGACTGGAGTTGCTGTACAACCAAAGAGACCTTCTTAGATAACCACAGGTTGATGAGGAAGAGGACAATAACAATGATGATGATGATGACAGCAAACTAGAAAAACATAAATCCGGAAGAGTTCAGCTTGTTTCTGGATATCTAGCTCACAGAGGCCACTAGGCCCTTCTAGCTGGCTCCAGGTTCCTTTTGATCCTACTTTAATTTACTTCGAAACATACTCTGGAGAGGAGAGATGGAAAGCATTATAAAATGAGGAAAGCCACTCTATAGAACTGTGGACTCCATTTGCAAACTAAAATAACAAAATGGGAAAATACACACTATCATAGAAAATCTATTCTGCATTGTGCTAGAGGAATCGTTTTGCCCTTTTAAGAGTTCATTAAAATTCAACAGCTCATTTCAATCAATTAATACTTTGGCTATGAATAAGAAAATATGTGTGACTGGCCGGTCTGGTAAAAACTAAAACATTTGCATAACATCAGCTCTTTCTTTGGTTGCATAATTAATCACTTGGGATTATCCATTTGTAAGCATAATTTTTCAATGTCAGAAGAAATTATGTGTTACTTATGGAAACACTCTAAGTCATAATTACAACTATCACTTATTGAGCACCGACTAAGTATCAGGTTTTATACATATCTTAATTGTCATGCTTACCACAATATTATAAAGTGAATATTATTATACCTGTTTTTTTGGATTAGGAAATTGAAGTTCCAAGAGGGTTATTAACTTGTCCAAGATGATAAGCAATTCAACACTGAGAATGACTGTCCACAGAGCTCATCTTTTTACCCTGTCACACAGCCTCCTCTGAAGATTTTTTCTTCTGATAATAGTGACTCCATATTAATAGCTACTATTTCTTGTGTGTTCACTATTTGTCACTGCCCATGCAACTTTATATGGATTGTTTCATTTTAATTCACTAAACATCCCTATGAGATGTGGCCTTTCCTGGTGTATGCATTTTAGGTAATGGGAAAATTGGGTTTAAAGAAAGTAGTAACCGGTCCAATAGAGCACAACTAGAAAGTTATGGAATCTGGATTCAAGGTCCTGGTATCAGTTTATATTTTTCTTAATTTTATTTTTAAAAATTTACATATAATAAAATTGAGGTTTGGGGTATACAGCTCCATGAATATTAGCACATGTGTAGATTCACATAACCACCACCACAGTCAGTATATAGAACAGTTCCATCGCTCTAAAAGAGTTCCCTCAGGGTACGCTTTTGTAGTCATACCCTCCTCCCGTGCCAACCTCTGTGCTCACTGATCTGGTCTCTGTTACTGTAGTTTCATCTTCTTGAGAATGTGATATAAGTGGAATTATACAGTATATATGTTTTTCAAACTGGTTTCTTTCAATCAGTATAATGCCAATTGGCTTCATCCATGACCTTCCTTCCATGATCTTGCTTGTTATTGCCGGGTAGTTTTCCATTTTATGGATGTACCACATTTGCTTATCCATTCAACTGTTAAAAAAAGTTTGGATTGTTTTCAGTTTTATGAATAGATGATGAGTAGGTGACTATGTATACAGTTGCTATAAACATTCATCTACAGATTTTTGTGTGAACGTAAGTTTTCATTTCTTTAGAGGAAACACTGAGGACTGGATTGTCGACTCATAAGGTAAGTGTTTAATCTCATAAGAAACAGCCCAACATCACTTTGCCTTCTTTCCAGCAACGCAAGAGTATTCTAGTAGCTCCACACCCTCATCAGCATTTGGTATTGTTAGTTGTTGTTGTTGTTGTCGTAGTCATCCTCCTTTGAGAGAGAGAGGCATTGTGCAAGTGGGGGCTAGAAGGTGAGGGAGAGAGAGAATCTTACACTGGGTGTGGAATCCCACGCAGGGATCAATTTCACAACCCTGAGATCATGACCTGAGCCAAAATCAAGAGTAGGACACTTAACTGACTGAGTTACCCAGGTGCCCATTAGTTGTTAAAACATATTAAAATTTTAGTCATTCTAAGAAGTTTGTATTGGTGTCTCCTGATGCTTTAATTTGCATTTTCCTAGTGCATTCCTTTATGTGTTTATTTGCTATCTATATTTACTCTCAAGCAAGGTGTCTGTTCAAGTTTTTTGCCCATTTTTTTAAATTGAGTTGTTTTCTCACAATTGAGTTTTACGAGTTCTTTATATATTCTAAATACAGGTCCTTTGTCAGAAATAGGATTCACAAATATTTTCATACAGTCAGCTGCTTGTCTTTAATTACCTCCATAGTGTGCAGAGAGGGTTTTCTTTGAAGATTTTATTTATTTATTTGCCAGAAAGAGAGAGAGAGAGAGCGTGTGAGCACACAAGCAGGGAGAGCAGCAGGCAGAGGGAGAAGCAGGATCCCTGCTGATCAAGGAGCCCGATGCGGGACTCGATCCCAGGACCCTGGGATCATGGCCTGAGCCAAAGGCAGACGCTTAACCGACTGAGCCACCCAGGTGTCCCGTGTGCAAAGAGTTTAAACCAAGACGAGTCATGATCCCAAAGATCTATTGGGGTCTCAGACAACCACGTGGAGACAGGGAAGTAGAATGAGTCTCCCCAACCCCCATCCGCATGGAAGAATGTCCCTTGCCCACATTAAACTTTTCTCTACATAAGAGCAATGTGCGTGCAATCCTAAAGAAGCCAAGTACAGGGCTTCAGTTCTCATAATTTGTATATCACCTGTCCTTGCCTGGCCTCAGGGGACTAAGAGGACAGAGGAGGTCACTCTCAGTCTCTTGCTGGACTGGTGGGGAGCACTGAGTGGGAGACAAGAGCCTGCTATGTCATAGCCCTATGAAAAGTAGAAACGCACATCTGTTTGCAGTAGAGCGAGTTGCTTCATCACAGCTACTGCTCCATGGTTTCCAATCTTCATAAACAGAGAATTAAAGGAAATTGGCTTAACACTGCAGTATAAAAAATAAAAGTCCTGTATGAAAGGATTTTCCACCTCTGAGGAGTTATAAACACTGTTGTATTTCTGATCAGAGGTGTGTACAGTCTCCGGGAGACTGTGTTCATTCTGTTTATTTAGACTCCACTTTGGGTAAATAACCCCCCTGGGGAAACATAAACATAGCACCTCTTCTCCATTACAGAGTAACAGTTTCCAACTCTTTGTCATCCCTTTATCATCCATGTGTATATATAATTTTTATGGAGTTATAATCCATGTGATGCTTGCTTCCGAGTGTTCCGGTTTTTGCTTAACATTATTTCACATACATTTTTCCATGAAGCAGCAGAGTCTAAATATTTACCATTTTATAGAACTACACAGTGATACAGTGGAATAAGAATAGCTCACACTTACATAGTAATTACTGTATGTCAGGCAAGTGCTTTACCTATTTTTACTCATTTAATGTTTCCTCCCTACAACCCTCTGAGGTGGGTACCATCTGTCTTAGTCTGGCTTCAAAAGAAAGCAAAGCCTGAAGCAGAGGGTTCCACACACTACTTTATTCCGGGTGCCATCCCAAGGAAGCAGGGGTGAGGGAAGAGGGAAAGGAGAAGTCAGTTTGAAGGTGTGTTATCAATCTGGTTACCACCAAGTGTGATCAATTGCCCCACCTCCCAAGACCATCCTGCAAAAAGCCATGTCAACTGCATTGTGGACACTCATACAGAAGGAGAAGGGAGGAACTGCTTCTCTACCACTTCTCATCTGCCCCGTGACACTTTTTATCTACACACACTTCTGGGCTGGAGGGCTTGGGGTAAGGTACTCTAGTTTGTCTGCACAGTCCCTGAGTCAATCAGGGTCCACATAAACCTGGTGTAACAGCAATGGCTAGAAGAGACAAGAGATTCTATTACTGCGCTGGTTTTACACCTGAGACACAGAGATTAAGTACCTGCCCTAAACCACTTTGCTAGTAACTGAATGAAGCCACATTTGAACCCAGAAAGCCAGACTCTTAACAATTATGCTAAACCATACCTTTGATCTGGTGACATCTGCGTTGTTTTCTGGTTTTCACTGAAATGCTTCAGAGCATAACAAAGAGATTATTGGACAGGAATCATTTTTTTCTTTCTTATCTTTTCTTCTTCTTTTTTTTTTTTTAGAGAGGGAGAGTGTGGGGGTGGGCAGAGGGAGAGAGAGAATCTCAAGCAGGCTCCACACCCAGTGTGGAGCCCAATGTGGGACTCGATCCCATGGCCCTGAGATCATGACCTGAACTGAAATCAAGAGTCAGACACTTAACCGACTGAACCACCCAGTTGCCCCTGGATAAGAATCTTTGATTCTGACATGGCTCAGAAACTTGGAAAATCATTTCTGTATGGGTTTCGACTTGCTTATGTGGTTTTTATTTTTATTTATTTTTATTTTTTAGAGAGCGAGCGAGAGAGAAACAGCATGAGAGGGGAGAGGGTCAGAGGGAGAAGCAGGCTCCCCGCTGAGCCGGGAGCCTGATGTGGGACTCGGTCCCAGGACCCTGGGATCATGACCTGAGCCGAAGGCAGACGCTTAACCATCTGAGCCACCCAGGCGCCCGCTTATGTGTTTTTATAAGAGCTCAGACTACATGGTCTTAGAGCTCTCATACTCTGAATAACATTATCCTAAAAATTTTTGAACAAATAATACATATATATTTTAACTTACAAATCCCTAGAATGTAAACCCAGAAATTAGATCTACTGGGTCATAGGGTAGGACCATTTGTATGATTTGTGGTTGAAAATAGCAATTGCCTTTGAAAATAATCTTACCAATTTCATGCATTTACCAGATCTTCAATGTATGAGTGCACCTCTTTCCTTCCTTGATCACCATTGGGATAGAATAAAATTATATATAAAGTAGCTAACTTTTGGTGGTTTGACAGATATGAAGTAGTGTCATTAAAAATTTTTTTTCTGTTTCTTTACTGACTAAATAAGTCAAACATCTTTCCAAGTGTTTTTCATGTGATTTCCTCTTGTGCTACTTTTATTTTTAGCAAGTTATTTCCCCTCTCTGGGGGATCAGCTTTATTATGTCTCAAATAGGTAGGCTGAGATCTCCAAGGTAGTTTCGAGCATTGAGACAGTACCTATTGGAGTTCCACCTCAATTCTCTAAACAAGTCAGTGAGAGTTTTACATCTTTCAAGTTTCCATGAGTTTAGAAACAAGTAAGCATGTTCCTTGACCAGAGACTCCAAGAAATGTCTTGGTCAACCAAATTCTCTTCTTTCTGGATGGCTCATGTTTTAGTCCTTCCCAAAAGGAGGAGAGATGAACTTAAATGACCTGGTGGGGTTGCCCCCCGCAATTTGAACAGTTTGTAATATTTTGTATAATGAGAACACACGTCGAATGCCTCTCCCAAGGCACGGTTATCTCAATTGGTGAACATTTCTTGTTGTCTTCTAAGGCCGGAGCTTCTGAAATATTTGGCATATTTGTTCTGAATTGTGGTGACCTACTGATTCTAAGTTTTAATCTTTTAGCAGCTGAGATTAAAATGGCCAAAGCGATGAAGTCATCATTGTCATTTCTGGAGATTTAAAAGAAATACAACCGCACATTCAGACCCTAGTTAGGGAGCAGATTACCACTTTTCCACCTTAGGACAGGGCAAAAAAAAAAAAAAAAAAAAAAAAAGCAGGGGCTGATTCTTGAGGAGCTCTAGCCTCCTTTTCCTAAGCCTCTTTCTACATTCCAAAAAGGAAAGGCCTCCTCCTTTTACTCCTATAAAAATCTGTCTTCAGAACTGGACTAGGAGGCAGGAGAGATGGGTTCAAGCCCCGTTCTGCGCTTGACACCCCTGTGGTTTTTAGTAAGTCACTCTCTTCTTTAAGTCCAAGTTTCTTCATCTGTTGCCATCATTATAGTCCTTTTTACGAATTCTTCATAGGCTCCACTAACTGGTATGCAAGTGTTTGAGTTAGTAGCTGTGCCTTGTTTATTATCTCTATGTGCCCTCAAAGGCTCTTTATGGAATTTGTCATAGGAAGGAGCTCTCTCCTCGTTAGTATACTGAATTTTTATGAATCTCTCCTTGCCTCTGAAGGTGACCACTACCATCCTCTCTTTCCAAGTTTGCCCAGGTGGATGAGTTTCCTAGACCTGCTGTTCCTTGACCAGACGCATGTTCCTTGACCAGAGACTTCAAGAAATGTCTTGGTCAACCAAATTCTCTTCTTTCTGGATGGCTCATGTTCTAGTCCTTCCTAAAAGGAGGAGGTGATTAACAAATTACCACAAATGTGGTGGCTTAAAACAAAGGAAATGTATTCCCTCATGGTTCTGGGGGCTAGAAGTCCAGAATCAAGGTGTCTGCAGAGCCATACTCTCTGAAAGCTCTGGGGAAGAATCGATTCTTGCCTCTTCCTACCTTCTGATCATTGCTGACAATGCAACTGCATCCCTCCAATCTCTGCCTCTACCATCACATGGGCTTCATCTCTCTCTGTGTGTGTCTTTCCACATCTTCAAATCTCTCTTCTCCTTATAAGAGCACCAGCCATTGGATTTAGGGCTCAACCTAATCCAGTATGACCTCATCTTAACTTGATTACATCTGAAAAGATCTTAATTCCAAATAAGGTCACCTTCACAGTGGATGTTCTAAGTGGATGTCAATTTTGAAGGAACACTACTCAACCTGGCACACCAGGACATCTCTAGCCCTATTCATCCCATCCCATAGCTTTGGACCTTATCTCCTGCCCTCATCATGAACAGTCCTTCCTGCTCAAATGACTCACCTCACTGGGGTCATGATAATCATCTTCATTGTTCTCCTTGACAATAGGCTCTCCCTCCTTCCATCCATTTTCCATAAGAGCCTGCTGTCAGGTTAATCTCATAAAAAGGACAGCTTGGTTATCTTCACTTCCCTGCTCAAAAACTTTTTCGATGGCCCTTATTACCTGCAGCATAAGGGACACATTTGGGCCACACTTCCTTAGGAAGACATTCACAGACTTTCACACTGACTCCAGCTCACCTTTGCAGTCCTATGCTCAGGACTCGGATTGTCTTTTCCCTCTATCATCTGTCTCTTCCTCCTCCATCATCATGTCTCTCCCTCTATCCAAAAGCCATTCTCCATCACAGCATGTATTATTCCCACCACTCTTGAAAAGCTACATTGTTCCCAAAGTCTACCAAGAACCCCAGCCCATACCCCGCGGAATAGTCACTCCTGCTCCAAACTCCCAGAATATTTTGTACTTTACTTGATACTTCTCATCCTTACATTACCTGATCATGCTATGTCTCTTTTGATGAAAACATGAGCTCTTAAGAGCAGGATGTCTTCTCCATTCCCCCAATTTCTGGTTCTTATGGAAAGACGGTTGGTATGTTCTGAAGAGAAGAAGGAAGGAAGAAAGGATTCTGAAGTAATGATTTTCAGAAGGTGATTTTGGGGGTATGCAAATATTTTGTATTTCATTAACAGTCAAGTTTATAATAAAGTAAAAATGCCACCTTTACCCCAATTTCAAATTTTCATATTTATGAAAACAGCTCACTTTTTTATACTAAGCAAATGTTATTCATTTGGACTTACCAAATAAATGTACACTAATAAAGTGTGTTTCTGTCTTATAAGCAGGCTCTGGGTAAGATTTATTGAATTAAAATATATGGAAACTACTATAGCAATGGAGTTGAGGATTGCCCTTGGCTGATGCAGTATTTGCATTTCCTCTTAGACTCTCTTAATCCCAGGAGCCATAATGGTGGTTGATATTTTTTTTTATCCCATGTGTGAGATTAAAGGAGAGGGATGCTGTAAGGCCAAGAAGCAGAGCAGAAAGATAATGGACTTTGGAGGCACGAAGACTGTGACAACTCTGCCATTTATTAACTGTGTGATTTGGGGGATATGACTTCTCAAAACCTGTTTCTTTCTCATTAAAATAGGTCTAACTCATGGGATTGTTGAGAGGATTAAATAATATGCCTAAAATTAAATGAATAACATATAAGAGAATAAATGGCATCTACCTCATTACAAGGGTTAGCTCTGGTGAGAGGTGGGTTTTTTTGACTTGCCTGGTGAATTGCAGAGGTAATTCTAACAGCAGCTGAGAACACAGATGAGTAGGGCCTTAACCTCTAAATTGCCCCGAGGGAGAGGTAGCTAATGAAAAGCCACAAGAATGAATT
Source organism: Neomonachus schauinslandi (assembly GCF_002201575.2). Lineage (NCBI taxonomy): Eukaryota > Metazoa > Chordata > Mammalia > Carnivora > Phocidae > Neomonachus > Neomonachus schauinslandi. Next base: position 73,110,300 of record NC_058403.1, read on the forward strand.
ATCTGCTGACTACACTCTTCTGCAGAGGTACGAAATTACTTTTGTATAGATATCCAGTTTCCTAATTATCTTTTAAAAATCAAATGAGAGCTCTTTCTAAAGTCCTGGTAGTGACCAAGAAAATAAAGAAGAAGCATCACATTTTACCCAAGAATCAAGAAAAACTCATTTGGAAATAAAATAAGTAATTGAGTATAGAGTGTTCGGTATGACTCTGGAGTAGACAAAATATTTTCTTGACTGTGGTCCCCTTCCTATAAGATCTGGGTGAAAACTAACATCAGGTGATGACTCTGAGAAATAGAAAAACCCACTTCCTGAATTCATTTGGATCTTTAAAAGGAAGTCTATGCTGTCTTCTCTTGCTAGTTGGGTTTCAAATCATCTTTCTCTCCTCTCATGAGGCTGCCCTTCTCTATTCTCTATTCTTTTATGGGCATCGGCATGCAGGGTTATAGGAGCTAAGAATGCTGTATAGGGATGATCTGGCTTTTCTGGAAAGGGCTCCTTCTAGGTTTGGCCCATGAGTCCTGGGCTCTCACCCTCACTTCTGGCACCTTCATGGCCAGTGTCGGGGAAAAGTAGTCAGGCCCTTACAGGGCTTTTGGGAATCCTGCGCCCCCATGTGTATGTTTCTGGGCCTATTTCTCAGCTTAGGATCTTTTTATCTTCTTTGCCTTAGACCTCAAAGAACTTAGCCTACTGTCTCTCCTTCTAGGTGTTACCTTCACTTCCCACTCTATCACTTGCACAAGACACCAGGGCTCTAATTTAAGAGTTTTACTACCAGTTAGAATAGGGAGCAGATAATAGCTGACAGAAATTACACGGGGAAGGTAGAAAGTTTCTAGTATCTAACCAAGTAGATCAGTATCCAGAGCCTGTGTCCAGTTTCTACCCCTTTGCTTTCTACCCTTTATCTTCATTAGTCCAGTAAAGCCTTGTCCTATTTCTACACAGGGCAATTCCCCTACCACATTTATACTCACACACACTCATTCACATACACACACACACACACACACACACACACTCACACATACCAGAAGAAGCAACCAAGACAAAACAGATGTTCCTGGCTCTTAAGAGTATACTTTTTGTCTCTGAAAACTCCACACTGGGCATCTCTGCCCTTTTCATAGGAATGAGTGACACAGGGCATACTCAATGTGGTTGAGGTGATAAGACTAAAAAATTAGGGTCAGATCCTTTGGAAGGAGTTCATTCTGCTCATTCTTATACCCCGATCTCTTGATATCCTGCAAAGCCCATCATTGTTTGATTTGGAATCAAGCCGGCCCCTTCCTGGTGGTTCTTAAGCTACCTGGCTTGGTGTCTCTGAGAAGCTTGTTTGTTGCTTTTCTCCTACCCACAAACTACCAGAGGGTTCCCAAAGCCACAGGCTGAACATGATATACCTTTCTGTCCATGAACTCTCAAAGATAAGGAATTTAAAATCCTATCTTTATATTAAAATCAATACATGCATATTTTGAACCAGAAAAAAAGTTCTTGTGTTTGGTTGAATGATATGCGATTGCCAATATTCAACCATTTTTGGCCTAAAAACCAGAGTTGCATATGGTTTAACTTAATATATTTTAAAAGTCACAAAAAGGGTTTTATTGGGGCTTGATCTGAAGACCCAGAAACAAAACTCCTGTTGCCATTGACATGAGGGATATTTTAAATACAAGTTTGAAAAGCAGCCCTTTGCACAGTTTAATTTATTCAGTGATATTTGGAATATTCAGTCATACTGGGAATAATTGGCTCTCACTCAGAAATGGCTATCTTTCACACTAATTAGCACTGGATTCTGAGAGCAAAGGGGAAAATGATAGGTTTCACGTTTTGAATTCTCTCCAAAGTATCAGCTCCTTCAGAGTTCTTCAATCTCTCCCAAACCAAAAATTTTCCCCCTTTTTTTTGTTCACAGATCTTAGTCATTTAACCTATTCAACTTCTCTGCTTTCCCCCACTCCTGCCCAGAGACTGAGAATTGATGAAACACAAGAATCCAGATCATGTGCTATGTGTCTCCAGGTGGCTCGCTCGCTCTCTGTGCTCCCTTCTGGAAGTGAAGCAAAGGTGCTGGGGAAAAAGAAATGTCTTTATTAAAAGTTGATGCAGTCGACTAGAAGAAATCTAGAAAACCCTCGTATATTACTGAATTGTTTCATTCACATTTGCATTAAATTTTTAGTCATGTGACCAAGAATCATCACCTCTCTCAATCTCACCACCCCCTCCCTCTTTCATGTGTAAACTGTAGGTATTTAACTGCATGAGATAAACCCTTCTAGGCCTCGTGATCTAAGATTCTACAACTTAAGGGCATGCATCCATGTTCATAAATGTAAAAATATATCAGATGAGCTCATCATCAACAAGGGACATCAGTCTTTGGTCATGGAGCCAACACTTTTTTTTTTTTTTTTTTTTTACATTCTATTGCATATTTGTCCCATGTGGCTGGGGTTTGAGTCATTTTGTAAAGATTATTGATCCATAATATCCAATAAATGTAAAAGCAAGGAAAGGTTAGAAGTGCTAATAAGAAAAGGTACATGGTAATTAGGTAAGCAAGGTAGGGTATATTTTCAATTTTTAAGTGGCATGATTCACTAGATTGCAGGGAAATTTCTAAAGACAAAGAGCGATTCATGAAGCAGGTGCAAGGATCTGTCTATACTTCTGCAATCAGCAATAATTTTTAAGAGCAAAAGAAAGTGATTGATGAACTAGAATACCATTTGAATGTGACACCAGCATTCGCAAAAGTATGTTCATTCAGGAGAAGGCCATGAGTTTGTTAAAGAATTTACAGGTGAAACATGGTAACCTTGTTGATGAGACCTGTCACAAACTATGAAGAGTTTGTGGGTTTAAGTATCTCAGTGAAGAGGGTAAGTGTAGGCACCTCAACTACTAACAGATTTCCCCACAATACTTAGAGGAATTACCAAGGAGAAATGTGACCCGACTCAACAGATTGTCAGCATATGAAATAAATTGGCTATTTTTGGAAAAGATGGAGAAAAGGTATATCTGTAAGAAGAAGTGAACATTTGGTTTTAAAACTTTGAAGGTCACACTCACAATTCTATGTGGTAGAAATGAGGATGTGGACAATAAGATTAAACCATTTTGTATTTGTTAAGGTAAGACTCTAATTCTCATTGGCTTAACACGATGAAGGTGTATTTCTCACTCAGGTAAGAATGCAATGTGGATGATGCTTGGGCGGGAGGGGGTGACAGTTCATGTGCAGGGAGTCAGGAGCTCTCTATCTCATGGCCCAGTCATCCTTCTGGTCCCAAGAGTCTCTCCATTGTCCTAAAAGATAGAAAAAGGGGCTATGGGGAAGGCACATCCACCTCTCACCACCCCACCCAGAATGGACACATAATCACTTCCTCTTATTGGTAAGAATTAGCCCGATGGCTCCCACTTGAGATACAGGGGAGCAGGAGCAGGAAAGACAACCCAGGCTGGGCATCACACCCTAACAGCAACCCTAGACTAGGATGGAGTCTTTGGCAGGGGTCAGCTGTCCAGCTCTGCCATACCTTCCAATCCCAGTTATGGACAAAAAGGATTTGCAATTAACTTTTCAGAACCTAACCTATTTGCATATAGAGAAATAGAGAAACTTCTGTGGTATGTACTCTAAATAGGAACCATGACTCACAGCCCTGAATGCCTTCATTTTATAAAATGAATGAATAAAAGCAATTTTTAAAGGAACAAACTATAGTTTAAAGAAAGGAGAGGTGTTCTATTTTAGATTGTAAATGTTTTAAAGCCAAGCTTGGGTAATGTGTGCCTGTGTGTGTGTGTGTGTGTGTGCCCAGTATCTAGATCTTCCTTTGAAAAATTACCCCACCCTCATTCTGTAAATATCTTACTAATTGCAGCTAAAGGAAGTGGGGGAAAAACTGAGCAGGGTCACCTCCCTTCCTTGAAGTTACTATGACTCCCCACCAATCAAACATTTTTATCCCTCTGAGCATAGTGAGTTTTTCAGGGATGAGCACTCCACCTAAGCCTGGCCAATCAGAGCTCACTATGGTGCCTTTAATCCGGAGACTCTTTCTCTGGGGCCATCATCTCTAAAACCTGTAAGCCTGAGGCTATTGACAGCCATTTTGCTACTACATGGAGAGCCTAAGAATGAAGCCAATCAGAAAGCTGATGACATTACTGGAACGCCTGGACAATAATGACTGAAGTCCACTATTTGAACTTTCTAGTTATACATGAGCCAATAAATTTCTCCACTGACACCTTTTTTTTCTTTGCTTAATTTGATTTATTTCTGATAAGAAAACCTTCAAAATTAAAAGGGCCCTCACTATGACACTTGGTTTGAATTTTTCATATCTTTTCATTATGTTTACTGTTCTAAAACCTTTAATGGGCTCATTAATTGCCCACAAAGCTGAATTAAAGCTCCTCTCCTTCACTTTCAGAACCTTTCACCAAAAGGGTTCACCTTCCTCATCCAAGAACATAAACCTTAGAATGCCCAAGCATTTATTTCTTGTATTGACATCTGGTTTTAGTCCATTTCTGTCTTAACCTGTCTCAACTTCTAAAATTTTACATGTGTTTGCACAGTTCCCGTGGAAATGATTACTGCTTTGAGGGGTGGAACCAGGTCTCACAGACGAGGGTAGTCAACATCACCAGCTATACCCCTCCCCCTTGCAACAGTTCAATTCTTAGCATGGTACAGAACCCATAAAACACTCAGCAAATACTTGTTGAATTACATTTCCACAGCGATATTTCTTTGGGAAGCAGACTTTTAATTTTGGACATTTTTTCTTTCTGAGAAGGGGAAAAACTATCTAAGTAGACAATTTAGGAAGTGAATTTACAGCTTGAAAAAGGTGCTGAATTGACCAAAGCCTTCTTAGAGGCCAGCATTAAGGTCACTTTTTTCTTTATTTCATTTTCAGCACAGCTATAGCTCAGGCAGCAATTCAGACAGGATTTCCCAGGAACTGATCTAAATGGTAGTCTCTTTTAAATGTGAAAGAAGAAATCAGGTTCTTCACAGATCAGCTATCCTGAAGCTGTTAAATATCTGTTCTTCACTACATCTGGCTGGCCATGGTGTCTAGTATTTGTTAAATGAATAAATGATCTCTTCCTTTCCTTGGGTTCTTTCCCCCAACACCAGACATCATTTATTCCTGATAAATATTAGGAAAACATAAAATCAAGGTATAAAATCAAGGTGTGATTCCTCATATCTTTAAGTATTTTTATAGTTTTTATTCACATTCCATTTTTTCACATGTCCTCCATAAAAACTTTGTAGCTAAGGAAGAAGAATAATGTCCATTTTTCAGAGGAGGAAATTGAGGCTCAGAGTCCAGGGAACCTAACGGTCATACAGCTGACAAACAACAGACCCAAGGTGTCAGCACCCACCCAGTATCCTACTACTACATCATCATGTGCTCTGGGAGGCTTATCAGGCAGGCAGCCCAGGGTGGTGGTCAAGAGCACAGACTTGGACTGAAGCAGACATAGGTGAAAGTTCAGGTGTGTCACTTAGTACCATGTGACCTTGGACAAGTTACATGATTCAAACCTCAGTTAGAATTCAAATCTCAGTTTCCTACTCTGAAAATAGGAATCCTCCTTCTACCTCCTATAGAGATGGTAAAGATTGAATGACCCAGTGGCTGAGACTTGATAAGTGCTCCGAAAATACTAGATATTAAGGATAAAGTTGTCAGGGAAATGGGAACTAGCCAGGTACATGGAGTGGTTACTGCAGGTCTGAAAGCTGGACTTGAATCTCTCTTTAGATTTAATAGACTATGTTGTCTATTTAATGTACTGTGAAAGACCAGGATTATGGGAAATGCTCTTTCTTTGGAGAACATCAAGAAGACATTGCTGGCATTCGGCCCCAGCTCCATAATACTATGCTTGAAATATTATCCCTGGGTGAATATGCGAGGGAACCCACCCAAGTGAACTCAGACTAAGATCTCCCAAGGAGAGCAATGGCAGGATTAGGATCCCAGAGTGGAGGAGCTACATCTCGGCTAATCCCATGCCACTGGAGATTTCCTATTTCCATGGACGTTTCTTGCTGAAGCACTGGTTGCACATCCCCACAGCACTTTCTCCTTTAATAATCAGCCACACCTGCAGCTTTTCCCACCCCCATTTGTGTTGTGGTCAAATCCTGGAAGAAACAGATGCCTCACCCTGCTGAGACACACCCATCTACCTCACAGTCTGGCAAATGGAGCGGGACCCATCTGGAAGTGAATTTTGAGTTTTGATATTCTTCAAGTCTCAATCTCAATTGAGTGAAGCTTCTTCTTTTCTACCTGCCTCCACCTGCCTTTAGGAATTTTTCTGAGGCTCTGACTCTGCCCTAATGATGGTCTCTAAGGATGTCTAACTCTTTTAGGGGAAACTCTGCTCTCTATCCAAAGGGTTGTGACCTTATCCTGAGGTAGAGTGAAACACAATAAACTCAACCTATTACAATAGGTTAATACCCACTCTCGGAGGAGAAATTTTATTTAACAAAGACCATTAGTTAGTCAGTGTGATTACCGTTTATCTTCACCAAGATGCTCCAGGTCTATTTCTCCATATCTGCCCCTCTGAAATACATACAGGCACCTTCCTAGACACATGCCAGGTGTCATTCGTGTGCTGTGGAGGGTCAAACTCTGTCCTCCCTCCGAGATGTGTTCCAACAGTCTATGAATCTACGGTCAGCCTATCTTAACAGGGTTGTTGTGGGGATGGGTGTTAAAACTAGATGGTATAGAATAAATCTAAAGCATTATGTAAATTTGAAGTCAAGTTATGATTCTAAGCATTTAGATACTTTCTAGATCTCCTCACCTTGGAAATAATAGAAGAACATTACCACAAGACAAATATTCAGCTATCACTGAGGAAGTTGAACTTTGATCCTCCTTGAGGATTCCATATATCTTTGAACATCCACTTCTTGATGATGTCCACTTATTTAATACCTCTGATCAATAACCTCATTTCTCCCCAGGCTCCGTTTTACTAGCCTCTTTGATAGATTTAATTAAACTAATGCACTTTATGGAGATATGAAACCAGGCACTTGATGATGTCACTTCCTGGTTTGGGTCTTCAAGCTTCCCTTTCATAAAGTGGAAGTAGGAGGGACAGAGGGGGAAGGAGAGGTACAATTTGCTTCTGCTCAATTCACAGTGGTATGAAACAGAATAAAGACTTGTTTGGAAAGTGTCTGAAATCCTCTAATTCCTATAATTATCTTAATTTTTTAAAATGTTACATTAGCCTCAAAGCCGAGCATGTTGTTTTGAGAGCCATAAAACCATCAATTTGGGGAACAAACCCATGTATGCTTAGTTCAGTAGTGGAAAACATGAATTCCTATGTAGGCAAAATGATGATGGAGTTTAAAGCAGGGATGGAAAAGGCCAGTAGTGGAATAAGGCACAGCCCATGTGTGACTTGCTAGACCAACAGCTATTCCTTAAAAATGAGGGAGGGGCGTGGGGCATGAAAACAAGATGACGGAGAAAAATTGTTAGTGGAGGATACAAAACACACAACTGTGAAATAAAAGAAGTCCTGAATGACTTTTACTTTCTCATGACCCCTGTGGCTCCTAGGTATACTTTCCCCCTGCATATCATTCCCCTGACCATAGCAATTTAACTATAGTACCAAAAAAACTCCAAGAAATGTCCTCAACTGAGTGGTAAAAGCAGTAGGGTTTTAATTTTATGATATATAAAGCCCTGAGCATCTTTTTTGGGGCATTGAGACTTATAGGTGCATTGAAAGTTAGGGCCTAATAAATTTCTTCCATGTATCAAGGAATAAAATGACTTATTTATTTATTTATTTATTAAAAAAAATTTTTTTTAAAGATTTTTATGTATTTATTTGAGAGAGAGAGAGTGCACACATGAGCAGGGGCAGAGGCAGAGGGCAAGGGAGAAGCAGACTCCCCACTGAGCGGGTAGCTGGATGCGGGGCTCAATCCCAGGACCCTGAGATCACGACCTGAGCCGAAGGCAGATGCTCAACCAACTGAGCCACCCAGGCGCCCCATAAAATGACTTTTTTAAAGATAGTTAAACTGAAACAACAAAGATAAAACATACATGGTAAAACTCATTTTTGAAGAGTCAGCAGTATCTAGCTTCCAAAAGAAAATGGCATTGACTTGTATGTGAAGATTTTCTGTGTGACTTTGGAGGAGGCTCTTGATCTCTCTGTTTCATCAGCAAATATTTTAATATCTTGGATTGAGTACTTGAACAAGCACTGAGTAATCACTGGCTAAATAAAAGAGGTCTTGATGAACGCTCTATATTTCCAGCCCAACAGAACCACTCAGTGTTTCTATATACATCACACATTTTCCTGACTCTACACTTTTGCTTATGCCATTTCTTCCACTAGGAATCCACCCTTGTGTGTTCCTTGTTCTAATTTTACTCATTCTTTCAGGACAAGGTCAACTGTCTTTTGTGTTTTCAGCTTTTCCTGATTTGTTTACCTGGAAGTACTGTTTCTTCTTCCAAACCCTCAAAGGTAGCTCTTGTTTTCTCCCTCCCTTATGGATCAGTAGGGCCTCATATTTTTATGTATTTTCTTAAGTACATGACTTACGCCCTTCCTTTAGAGGGCAGGTACTGTGTATGATTTGTCACAGAACTTAACATTTAATAAGCATTTAATAAATGTTTGTTGAATAGATTGTGTGATGGTTAGTTTTATGTTAGTCTTATATGTCACCTTGGTTAGGCTATGGTACCTAGTTAACTTAGTGATTTAAAATACCTAGTTATTTAATACTAATCTAGGTATTGCCAAGAGAGTATTTTGTAGATGTGACTGACACCTACAGTTGACATTAATGTGGGTGGGCCTTAGCCAACCAGTTGAAAGGTCTTACAAACAAAACCAGAGTTTTCTGGAGGAAATTCTGCCTCAAGACTGCAGTATCAACTGCTGCTTGAGTTTCCAGTCTGCCAACTTGCCCTATGGATTTTGGATTTGCCTGCTCTACAGATCTGGGGGCTTGTCAGCCCTCCCAACGACACAAGCCATTTCCTTGAATATTTCTCTTTATATACGTTGGTGCTATTGGATCTGTTTCTCCAGAGAACACTGACTGATAGAAATAGCACATATATCCTGTTTATCATTTGAATTAAGGGACTTACTTGACCATAAGCTCCAGGAGGACATGAACTTTTCCTTTGTTCACTCCTATATCCCAGTTAGAAGTTCAATAAATATTTGCTGAATAAATGAAGGAATAAAAAAGACAGCTTTATGGAAAACACCACTGCTGGCTATTGACTAGGTTTGAACTTGCCCTCACACACCTTGGCTCTTGTGCTGATGCGCATGACAGGAAAAAATCCCAGTCCTGCCACTCTGGGTGTTCCCATAGGCAAGTCACTTCCATTCTCTGAATTTTATTATCTTCTTCACCTGTATGATTAAGATTTTGATCTGGTAGAACTCTCAACTTCCCCACACCCTTCTTTGACATTTTTCGTTTTGATGCATGGCTATAATATCCTCAATTTTGCATCTATTTTTTGTCATCATACACACTGGAATATTATTCATTGCCTGATAGTCGTTTCTTTCATTATGAATCACACTATCATCAATTACTACCAAGCTTTATAAAGTTGCTCTTTTACAAAGTACTTAAAGAAAACTTCAGCCTCCATTTCTAGGACCAGACTCCTTCCGTATCTTAGTTGTAAGGAAATAAATAGACTCCCTAAGGTTTTTACTAAAACTACAATTCCTTGTCCACAAGTGCTTTACAAGTCAGCTATAAAGGCCCATATATTCATTTATCCTGCACCTAGATTTCAGAACTTCCAACCCTTGCTTCTAATTTTAGGGCCAGGAAATTATTTTATAGCTGTTTTGCAGGCTTTTATAAATACTTCCTGCAGGGCTTTCTTTGGGTACTTTTTGTTTCCTCTCATCCTGTGGGGAAAAGGATTTCTGGAGTCTGAACATACCTGCTGGGCCCTCGCTGGGCCCTGAGAACACAGAGGTCATATGTCTACGCCCTGGGGCCAAGCTGCTGAGTAAATTTCAGCTGCAGGTCTTGCTTCAACCCCCACCAGCAGAGAATAGGAGGCTATTAGCCAAGATGTACCAAGGAGGGGGGTCTTAATGCACTTACAGATTATCTTCTCCCCATTTCAGGCTACTTCTATCAGAGCTGGCGTCCTAAAAACATCCTATCATGGAATGTCAAGCTGTGCAAGGGTAAACTGGGGAAAAATAAGCAAATAAACAAAATGTACCAAGAAATTGTACCCAGCACAAGATCGCTTTATTTGTCTTTTCATGTCAAAGTCACAGTTCCAGAATGTCATGCCTGGATGATACCTTATTCTATTCATTGACACTTGAGGAAAAGGAGTTTCAGAGATGAGGAGAGGCTTTTCCACTGATCATGGAACTAACTAATGGGCGAAAGCCAGGCTACCATCAGTCTCCTGGCTTCCGTTCCACTGATTTTATCTAAGTGTATTTATTCATAATGCATATCTATATACCCCCGCTTCCCCCCCAAACTTTTATGAGGCATATCATAATAAAATGCATATACTCACATCCCCAGGGCAGTTTAAATAGACATGAATCATTAGAGATTAAATAGAGAGAGGGAGCTGTGGGGTTTTCTTTTCTGTCTTTCTTCCTTTTTTATATATTTTTTTCTTTTTTCTTTTTTCTCCTGTTTTCCCACTAGGCTATGTGGACGCACTGGGGAATTTGAGGGTTTCTTTGGTGCGTGTTTATGCTCAGAAACTACTAATAGAGAAAGCATAATTTGAAGGAACGGTCCAGGAAGTATACTTAGGGTTGTGTGTGATAATGTTGTCAGAGCTGGAAGAGTGTCAGCATTCCCGTCAGCTGTCCTCTCTCCAGGTTTTGCAACTTGCAATTTAAAATGAGCTTTGGATCACAACTCAACCCACCAGGTCTTGGATCAGGGGAAATAACTCCTTCTATTCATGTACTGTACTGGGCGTGGGGGACAAGAAAGCCGTTTTTCAAATAAGCTTGTTATATACTGCAGGGTTTAGAGAATCTTTTTTTTTTTTTTTACAAGCTTTAGAAAACAAAACAGGCATCACTACCATCCCCTAATCAATTTTATAGGTCTGCTCAGAGAGCCAGCTTCTATCATTATAAAATAAGTGTGTAGATAAATGTGTTAAAGGCAATACCTATTTTTTCTTTTCCGTGAGAGCTTCTGGAATGGGGATCTGGGTGTGGGATGTGGGTGTGATGTCTGTGGCATGTCTATACCATGGGGTAGAAAAAATAGCCTGCTAGAATTGGACAGTAGGAAAGCCAGAAACAATGAAATATGAATACATTTTAAGCTTAGAAAAAGAAAGACACAATCCTCAATCTTAGGTCCTTCTGTGAAAATAGATAGAAAACACCTTGTGTGAGGAGTTCAGAACTCAAAGTTCTGTTGTGAGGTGGATCCTTGTAGGAAAGGAGTTCTCTGTTGTTATATTAACTGACAAAAAATCATCCAGTCATAGCTTCTTAGAGCTGAAAGGCACCTCAGGGGTCAGAGTCTAAGCTCCTGACCAACTCAGGAACCTCCTCTATTGTAACCCTGACAAGTGGGTAACATGGCTCTGAATACCTCCCGTGATGGAGAGTTTATGAATTCATAAGGCAGCATGTTCTGTGCAGAGTGGCCCTCGTTAGAAAATGCTTCTGTATCCTGAGTTGAAGGCTGTATTTCTGTAACTGCCGCCCATTTTAGCTTGTTCCACCTTCTGTAGCCATCCAGAAAAAAAAAAAATTAATTTTCCCTGTGATAGCCCTTCATTTGATCATTAGCAGCAAAACAAACCAAACATCTCCAGTCTACACTGACAAAGTATAGCGCTCCCCCCTTAGCCCAGGACGCAGTACCCAAGGTATATACAAGACAGGATTGATGTGGAGGGTGTGGAGCTGGGCCTTGGGGCAGGTTTAACAGCTAGAAGGGGATGGAGCAGTGTCCAGAGATTGGTAAGGGTGACCCCACAGCTTCCCCAGAACAGTTGAGGAGGTTAAGGCATTTGCAGAAAGAGGATTTCCAGAGCAATTAATCAGTTGCTTTTTCTTGCCTGGTGTATGAAATGAAGCAGACTAGGTTTCCTCAAAGGAAGGGAGAATTGAAAATTTTGACTTAATTTTTTTAAGTTATTTTTGTCAGAAAATTTGTTGAACAAATGGCCTGTGCTCAGATTTTAAGGTAGAAAGAGAGGAATAAAAGCTTTTGTTTGCCATGATGGAACTTGAACTGAGCTTTCGGATCCGACCGTACGTGTGGAATGTTGGGTGAAGTGTAAGGCTAAGACAGAAGACATTTGCTGGTGTTTTTCTGGATACTCAGTGGACTGGTAACAACACAGTCAGAGGTTTGATGCAAAGAACCTGAGTTTGGGGCCACAACCAACCACCTGCTTGTTCATTTCCTCTTTCATTTATCAGACATTTATTGAACACCTACTATGAGCCAGCGCCAGCGATAGGCACTGGGAGCACGTCTATGATCAAGATGGACATAGCCGCCACATACACGCAGGGTACATTTTTGTGGGGGAGACAGACGAGTTCTCAGGCAAAGATAATGGCATTTGCGAAAGACTGGTGACAGAACCAAAGGCAATGAGCAGCTGTTAGGAGTCCCCATGACCTAGACTTGGGGGGGTGCAAGTGGAAGAGATTGGGGAAAAGCCATTTGCAGGAAATGACATCAAACCAGAGAGCTGAAGGATGACAATCACTAGCTGGTGGCCTCTCAGAAATCACCATCTCTCTGAGCCTCAGTTTCTTATCTCTAAAATTGGAATGAGAATAACAGTCCTGACTCATCTGCTTTAGTGGGAGGTTGTGAGAATCCACAAACAGATTTTTGTGATAAGCGCTCTATCATTGTAAGAAATGACAATTGTTAATAATTGTTATCAGATATTGTGTTATCTCCATTCCTAGACTCTATTTTCTTTCCACACGTACAGATCTGGCTCCTTGAGCACAGCAGGAGCAGAGAATAAAAGGACAGATTTGGGTGCAGAGATTTACACCGTGACAATTTCTTTCCGGCTTGAGCCCCCAGGGCCTCAGGGCTACTGGGCACAGGGGTGAAGGTGAAGGTGGAACAGGGCCCTCTGAACCAGGTGCGTGGGTCCGAGGGGGTGCGCTTCACTTGGGGTTCCCCTTATTAGAAAGAACAGACAGAGTCAAATGGTTATCCACACTGTTCTGGGGACCTCACTAACACTTACATGGCCCAATCTCACCAGAGGTAAAATTACCCCAGCAGGGTTGCGTGCCCCTGAATCACTTTGTGAGATGCCAAGGAGATTCAGCTCAGCTCACCCTGATGGTGGGGAAAAGTAGTGGCCCAGCAATTCCAAATGGCAGCACTTCCTGGTTTACTGAGATTTAACTTTCGAGAGTAAGGAGTGCATTTTGCCCAAGGGCCAGGCTCCTCTTTTTATTAATTCTGGTCAAATTTCAGGGGATTTTCCATGCCCCATCTGGTGGCCTGGAAACATACTAAATGTTTACTAAATTTGTATCTTTGGGGTAAATACCCAGTAGTGCAATTGCTGGGTCGTAGGGTAGCTCTGTTTTCAACATTTTGAGGAACCTCCACACTGTTTTCCAGAGTGGCTGCACCAGCTTGCATTCCCACCAACAGTGTAGGAGGGCTCCCCTTTCTCCGCATCCCCACCAACATCTGTCGTTTCCTGACTTGTTAATTTTAGCCATTCTGACTGGTGTGAGGTGGTATCTCATTGAGGTTTTGATTTGCACTACTGGGTATTTACCCCAAAGATACAAATGTAGTGATCCGAAGGGGTACGTGCACCCCAATGTTTATAGCAGCAATGTCCACAATAGCCAAACTATGGAAAGAGCCTCGATGTCCATCGCCAGATGAATGGATAAAGAAGATGTGGTATATATATACAACGGAATATTATGCAGCCGTCAAAAAACTAAATCTTGGGGCGCCTGGGTGGCTCAGTCGTTAAGCGTCTGCCTTTGGCTCAGGTCATGATCCCGGGGTCCTGGGATCGAGCCCCGCATTGGGCTCCCTGCTCGGCGGGAGCCCTGCTTCTCCCTCTCCCACTCCCCCTGCCTGTGTTCCCTCTCTCGCTATGTCTCTCTCTGTCAAATAAATAAATAAAATCTTTAAAACAAACAAACAAACAAACAAACAAAAAACTAAATCTTGACATTTGCAATGTCATGGATGGAACCAGAGGGTATTATGCTAAGCGAAATAAGTCAATCAGAGAAAGACAAGTATATGATCTCACTAATATGAGGAATTCTTAATCTCAGGCAACAAACTGAAGGTTGCTGGAGTGGTGTGGAGTGGGAGGGATGGGGTGGCTGGGTGATAGACATTGGGGAGGGTATGTGCTATGGTGAGCGCTGTGAATTGTGTAAGACTGATGAATCACAGACCTGTACCTCTGTAACAAATAATACATTATATGTATCAAAAACTAATGATGTAATGTACGGTGATTAACATAACAAAAAAAAGAATAAAGCACTTGCTCGGGACGAAACTTAAAGAAAAATGTTTACTAAATTTGAAGTTCCTTTGAGAAATAGAAACTGCACCATCTCTACTATTTGGGCAGGTCTACTTTCCCTTTCTGTGCCCTAGTTCTCCTATCTGCAAAATGGAGATGGTGGATGGGATTTCTCCCCAAGTCCTTCCACCATCAACATTCCATATGGCAGTGATGTTTGCCTCTCTTCTTGCTGCCTACAGTTTCAAATCTAAGAAGCTTGGGCCACTTCCATTTGTTAGGCTTTTATTGAAAATCCAACCACCCTAGAAGGCCAGATCTTGTAGCCTGGGCTGCTATTTAAATCTCTGTCAGACCAGAGCAACTTTGTTTAAAATTATATTTTGTTAATCCATCATGTGGATGTGGAGCTTGCTATTTTTAATACATGCTCTGAACAGCCCAGTTATTCAGGGCTGAGAGTTTGCCACAGAACTTTAGAGCTGAATTTAAAAACAAACAGCCCCAGAGAAGCAATAAGAAGGCTGCTTTCACAAGCTAATAAAATTCGGGAATGGAAAAGTAGAGGGGCAAGTTTTACCTCTGAGCAGGACAGCAGCTTGGGAAGGCCGTGAGTTTCTGTGCTCTCTTTGATGCTGGAGGAGCAAGTAGAGGAATGACCCTCATTAGTGCTTGTTTAGATGGCAGACTCCATTGACCTTTCCTGAGTCATTTGTCAAAACTCTGGAAATGCGCACTTTTGTTACAGGACTGGGGCACATACCTTCTAAAAATCTCTCTCTCTGTCTCTCTCTCTCTGTCTCTCTCTCTCTCGCTTCACTTTCCCCTCTATTTCCCTTCCTTCTTTTAGGCCATATAACATACACGGAGGGAAAAAGGCATGAAAACAGAAGCATTTAATGAAATTAAAGCAGAAATACCTATATTTATAACAACTCTTAAGTGATTGTTGGGAAACCATAAAAAGCTTTCACTGAAATATGTAATTGTAGCAAAAATCACCTAAATACTGACTCCCTGGACTTTGAGAGATGAATTGTCATTCATTCGTTTATTTATTCATTCATTCAAACGTACTAGTTAAGGTCCTAAGATGGGCCAGGGACTGTATTAAATGCAGTGTTTACAAAGCTTGCCCTTGAAGAGCTCATGAGTTTACTGGCGTGCAGAGATTAAAAAGCCTCCCAAGAGCCCAATTCAGGAAATTATGATTCCTGATCCTCTTTTTTATTTCGCCAATTTGACAAGAGATATTTATACCATCTTATCAGAGTTCTATAAGATCATATAAAAAGTATTTCTTTTTCTCTTCAGGACATCCTCTAAACATAGAGGCTCATTAAAGTTCAGTGATTCATAGAATTCTGATCCGGCTCATGTAAAGTAGAACAGACAATGCAGAAGAGAGACCATTTATTGACTCACTCATTCAAAACATCCAAGGTCCAGGGCTAAGGCACAATCAGAGCAACTTCTGCTAACTACCTGTTTTCTCTCTGTGAATAGAAGAATCACAAGAAAAGGTAGAAACAAGAGAAGAGCAATGCCTCATTTATGCTTTCGGAAATTAACGAAGAAAAAGTGTCTCGGGGCACCTGGGTGGCTCGGTCCTTAAGCGTCTTCCTTCAGCTCAGGTCATGATCCCGGGGTCCTGGGATCCAGCCCCACATCGGGCTTCTTGCTCAGCGGGAAGCCTACTTCTCCCTCTCCCACTCCCCCTGCTTGTGTTCCCTCTCTCTCGCTGTGTCTCTCTCTGTCGAATAAATAAATAAATAAAATCTTAAAAAAAAAAAAAAAAGAAAAAGTGTCTTGGGCTCCTGGGTGGCTCAGTCGTTAAGCGTCTGCCTTCGGCTCAGGTCATGATCCCAGGGTCCTGGGATCGAGTCCCGCATCGGGCTCCCTTCTCAGCGGGAAGCCTGCTTCTCCCTCTCTTACTCCCCCTGCTTGTGTTCCCTCTTTCGCTTTGTCTCTCTCTGTTGAATAAATAAATAAAATCTTAAAAAAAAAAAAAAAAGAAAAAGTGTCTTGACTTTTTTGCCGGAATTATTTCAAACTGTTATCACCTAGGTTGGAGGTTGTTACTTGCATGGGTACACTAGGATTTTTCCGATCCATGGAATGACGGTGCCTCAGCCAGCTGTCTCACAAATGCCTACCATTGATCAAGAGAGAAACACTGGCAGATGGGAGTGGATCGATTGGTGTTGGAGTTCCAATCACTCGCATAGCTTATACCACTGCCCAGGTAATGGTAATAACCCTCTCAGATGAGAAGTCAAGGCAGCATAGAAGACCTGCAAAAGCCAACATTTATTTGGGCATGTATCCTCTTTAATATTGAGTGGGTAAGGAAGCTCATTTCAAGGAGAAGGAAACCAAAAGCAAAAGAAATTAACTGGTTCTGCCAAAGTTCTTCACTCGTTACTGGATTCAAAAAACTTTGAGGACCTTCCTCCAGGGCTAAATGCCATGGGAAATATGAAGACGGATATGATATAGTCCTTATCCTAAAGAATCTCATAGTTTGAAACTTGCATTAACAATGATAAAGCAAGGTCAAAATTCATCAGTGCCACCTGAAAGTTTCTGAAAGGGTGCAATGGAGGTCCTAAGGAGGGGACTTTGCCACCAGGTTGGGGAGGGGTTGGGGAAGGCAGGTATGGAATTGGCTTTGGTGTAAGGTTGAGAAGAGAGTAAGGAGGGGAGAGAAATTCCAAAGTAATGTCAGTGGCCAGATCTGTGTTTTGTAAACATCACTGCCAGCAACAACGATATGGAGAACAGGTTGCAGAAGGGAAAGAATTAAGTTTATAACAACAGAATTAAGTTTATAACAACAGTTTAATTAATTACTTATTACTTCAGGCATTGCACTAAGTGCTTGACCCGCTTTATCTCATGTAATCATTAAACAATCTCTGAGATAGGAATTACCATCTCCATTTTATGGGGAAAGGCATGGCAGAACCTGGACTAACAAAAGTTTGTATTCTTGGCAGTGAGAACTTGTAAGAAAATGAAAAAGCTCCTATCTGAATCAGGGACTGTGGAATAGAGAAGAGATGGATTTTAGAGAATTAGGAAGATAACTGGTTTCTAAGAACCAATAGGCCTTCTAAGTGTTTGCCTCAGAAACCACATAAACACTAAAAACATCTTGAGATCCTATTCCGTCTAAAAGGACCATGACTTAGATGGAACCTGCCCTGTCAAGTAAGTATAATTCCATTGCAAGAACTACTTTGTCTTATCACTGTCCATCCACCCAGATTCTGGCACTCTGCCTGGCAAATGGTGGGTGCTCAAATGGTATTTGTTGAATGAGAGAATTCTCACCTGGACATTCAGCATTCATTGCAAACCTGGGGCAATTCATTCTGTCCCCCCTGCCCTCCACCCACATTTTGGTTTTTCCCGAAGAGCAGGCTGTGCCTCATTAACTCATTATATGTTAAGTTGAATAAGGTGTTATCCAGGAAAATTAATTGCCTAGGGCAAAGATAGAGATACTGTAGTGGCTAATGGGAGAGTCTATATGGCCCGTGGTGGGCACTGTTTTTTGATATGCTTAATTCTATCATGTTTGGCAATCTACGCAGAAAAGGGCAGTAGATTGGTTTCATATTCCTTAAGGCAGGTTCCTTCACCATCTGAGGCACTTTTTGAGATGGAAATGCTCCCATAGAGATGTCCTCGCTCAGAACACCGCCCTTAAAATCAGAGGAAGACTCCCCTCTCCTTGAATGAGGTTGGCAAGCCCTGCCCCCAAAGGGGGTGGAGGTAGAGAAAGAATACGTCCACAACTCGCACGTCTGCCTGAGTGCAGATTGGCAAGTGGCATGGGCGTGCAGACCCCTGTCATTTATTTATTTTTCTTTCCACTGGGTGCGCTGTCCCTTTAAATGGGGACGCTGGTGCTGGCTCCGTAACACCGGAGCCGGCAGCTTGTTGATTTCAGAGCTGGTGAATTTCACATTGTTTCCACTTCACTTTCCTCGCTCCGAGGGCGGCTCCAGTTGGCTCTACGACCGCTGTCGCTGCTGCCAGCGAAGGCCAGGGGAGGGCAGGGACCTGCAGCATCGGGGCCGGCGTGGGGCCTCTGGGAAGGGTGTCCGGGCCCCACACGCACCCTCGCTGCAGTCAGCTGCTGCCGAAGCCGGGACGCCTGGAGCGCAGAGAGCCGGGACTGCCAGCCTAGACGCCCGCCGGCCAGCCCGCCCACGGGCCGGGGCCGCAGCCAGGGAGCCGGCGAGGGGAGGAGGCTCGGGGGGGCGGGGTGGGGGGCGGGGGTGGGTGCTGCCGCCGCCGCGGAGCTGCTACTCGGCGCGTTTTGCATGAAGATGGCGGCTCCCACCGCCAGCAAGGCAGCCTCCCTGGGCTGTAACAACAAGCCAACGTTCCCGGAGCTGGATTTCAGGTCAGGAGCTCGGGTGGAGGAATTGAACAAACTCATCCAAGAATTCACGAAGCACGACCAGCGGGAATACGACGACCAGAGAGCGCTGGAGATTCACACAGCCAAGGATTTCATCTTTTCCATGCTGGGTAAGGAGGGAAAAGGGGGAGGTGTGTGTGTGTGTGTGTGTGTGATGGGAAGCGTGGTAGAGAACCCATTCCCCCCTTCTCGTGCTCTCTTTCCTTCTTGGTTTCCTTCCCGGAGCCGGGTGCCTGTGGTAGAAACCATCCCTGTTCCGCCTCTTCCCTTCTTTCTCCGCCGCAAGCCGAGCTCCCTTCCCTAGTATACTTTGCGCCGGGTCCCCTTTTACCTCCGTTCGCGGGCTCTTTTGTTAATTTCTCACCGCCCGGGGGGCTTGTAAGCCGGTGAAGTGTTCGTGGTGAAACATCTCACTGTTGGAGGGAAGCCCCTGGAAGCTGCGCGGTTCAGGTGAGACCCGGAGGCGCCTTTCGATGAAGGGATTTGGCCCCGGAGGTTCGGACCTGCGCCTTCCGATGAACGCCGAGTCTCGGGTCCCGTCTTGAGCTTGGGGCGCGAAGACAGCTCGGGGCTCTGGCTCCGCGCCCGAGCGACAAGTTGCTTCTCTAGTCTTGCGGCGCGGCGCTGTCATGCCAAGCCCCCGGTGACCAAACTTGTTGGATGTTCCCTAGTAACCCGGTCGAGTAGGCTGGGCGCCCGGAGTTCCTGCAACTTTGATTTGCCAATCGACTTCCCTTTGAAGCGCTCGGAAGCATTTCCAGTGCTTCTCCAGGGCTCTTGCTGAGCTCAGAATTTCTAATTACCAGCTCGAAAGTGACCAGGCTCAGAGCTCGGACCCCAGGAAATGCCAGCCCCCTCCTCTTTGTTTCTGCGCCGGCCGGCGAGGCGCCTTGAGTTTCGAACCCCGGAGACGCCGGGGGATAGAATAATGCCGCCACTCCCACCCCCAAGCCCGGCACCTACAGGTCCTTCAACAGATTGTCGGATGGTGTGTATAGGAAAATAATTAAGCAGACCTGGAGACCAGATCCCTTCTCAAGTGTCCTGTCGTTCGAATGATTGCTACTGGGGTGTAGAATGAGTGTCCGCTGCTGGGAGCCTCCCTCCCACGTAGCTTGAGGCTCCACCAGTGCAACTCTGGGGGCATGCAGTACGTGGCCTGGCGGTTAACGTTGCGCAGAACGGGGATTCGAGGGTAGCGCTGTCTTAACACGGTGCTCTGTGCCCTCTACAAACCCATCCTCAGCCAGTTTTCCAGGTCGTGGAAATTTTTTTTGAAAAAGGGCTTTGACCCCAGAGGAAGACAGAATTTTTCGCCTTCCTGCTACCTTTTACTTGGATTTTAGCCGGCCGTCGGTCGTTGCTGGTTCTATCATTAGAGTACCCTCTTTCCTCTCGGTTTTCTTCCTCCCCGAAGCCCAACTCCAAGTCGGGGGTTTTACAGATTGAATGTCTGGGGCCGGTAATAGTAATGCTTTGGGAAGTTGGAGAAAGTATGTGAAAACTTGGGGCTGGATTTTACGTTTTGCTCCACACTGCCCAAGTGTGTCCTAAATTCTATATGGGGTTGAAAAGCTGTCTGTTAAGCTACTCGACCACTGAACTGTTTATATGAATGAAATGTATTTCTTTCTTTCTTTTTCTTTTTCTTTCTTTTTACAACTCCTTAACCTGGTGGGAATGAGCTTCCAGATCTGAAAACCAGTACGGTGGTTGCGGGGAGGGTGGGGATACACAGAGAAGGCTCAGGGCAGTGATTTCAGTTGCTTAATCATGGCCTTTCTCTTTGACGTAAATAATGGAAGTCTGCCATGGCATCAGTTCTGATGTCTCCTGCTCTAGGTGGTTTTCTAGAGAAAGGTGCTGGGTCACCATCACTCAGGATAATCGTGAAACAGAAAATGGGAGGGGAGAGGGAGGGAGGGTCAGTTTAAATACCCCACTCTTTAGGAACTTGTATGCTACCCCCATGGCTGAGACACAGATTTAGCAAAACCTTCATCCACATATGAAGGGTGAATTATTCCAGGGTGCTTAATGTATACCTGCATTTAATGTCACCGGAGGCATTGTGTTGATAGGTAAGCTAAATTACCTTCTATTCCTTTTTATCCGGTTGACCTTGCAAGAGAAGTCTTTCTTGCCCCCGCTGGGAATTTGATAATTCCACCTGCAGGAGAGAAAATTCAGGAGAGTGTCATTTAAGCCTTTTGCCCCTCTGGACACTAGAAGGCAGATGGCAAAATGCGCTTGCCTGTGTGTGGTGCTGCATTCATTTGTGAGTTCCCTGCTTTCCTTTAATGAGGTGCTGGCTGCTCTAGACAAGTGAAGGTTTGGCGACAGCCAGGGTCCCCGTGTGGATTTACTTTTTCTAAAGCGGATTTTCGCTTGGCTTAAAAAACAATCTCTTTTTGTGCACTTTGTTTCACTTGCCACAGCCTTGAGTCTTTCATGAATATGCAAATAAGGTGTCTTAATGACCCTCAGCTTGTTAAGGTGTCACTGGGGTGGCACCAGGCCCTCATTTCTGGGAGGTTTTTTTTGGGGGGGGGGCGCAACTCATGTTGGCCCTGTTCTGCCTCTGAGCTGTGTGTACCTGAGGATTGTCAGCAGCTTAAAAACATTATCCCCTCAGACAGAGTGAAATGGTAGAGAAATGTGGTGCAAGCCCCTTTAATGGAGCTGTGGATAACCAACCCTACCTCTGTTTTTAGGCAGCTGGGGTGATGGGGAGCAGCCACTCTCTCTGTATAAAATTGTTAGTCTGGACCCAAGGCCCCTTCTCAGGCCCTTTTTGTATGGTCTACTTTGGAGGCAACTTTATGCAGAAGAGTATAAAGTGGTGGTAGACAGTTGTCGTCATCAGTGACCTGTCAGCCCCAAGAAAGTCCATTGTCCTATCAAAGCAGGATTCTTAATAGGCTGTGGAGTTGGTCTGGGCCTGTTGGTGGTCACCGCGGTCTCTGTGATCTGTCCTGACATTCTGTGTTTGTACAGACATTCTGATTGCTTTGAGGCAGATGTTGGCTGGAAACATCTAGACTCACTCTTTATTGCTCTACACCTTGATCTTTTAGGAGACTGATTGCTGTTATTATCTAGTTAATATTTGAGAGCCCAGATTGTGTGAGAGGCTGGCAGTGCATAATAAACACCATTTATCAAAATTCAGGGACATTGCCAGAGTTCATTAATGTTTTAATAATATTTGGTATTTGCATAATGTCTCTGCCAGCTCTTTTGTTATCTTCATTCCCTGGCGAGGTTGGATGGAGACTGGTTGTGTCCCCATTGAACAGATGCGGAAGAGGGGCTATGCAGAAGCTGTAGAAGCCAGGAAGGAGACAAGCAGTCACTTACCCTACAGTCCAAATGGTAGATCATGGCATAGTTATTAGGACAGCTCTCATTCACTGATTGCCTTTTCAGTGACAGGAACTTTGCATGGTCTTAGGAGTAGGTATTGCTTTCCCATTACACAGATGAGGATAGTGAAATTTCCTGGGGTTAAGACCCATCCAAGGTCTCAGGGCCAATAAATGGTACAGAAGTTGCTCAGACTCACAACACCCTGCCTCTAAGACATGTTCCTCTTATCCTACTTGAGAAACTATTAAGAATAAAGGAGGGGGAGACCGACCATGAGAGACTATGGACTCTGAGAAACAAACTGAGGGTTCTAGAGGGGAGGGGTGTGGGGGGATGGGCTGGCCTGGTGATGAATGGAGCACTGGGTGTTATACGCAAACAATGAATCATGGAACACTACATCAAAAACTAATGATGTAATGTATGGTGATTAACATAACATAATAATAATAATAATAAAAGAATAAATGCATTAAGTCCAGAGGATGGGCTTTGTTTAAAAAAATTGCTACCTCTTTCAGGATTTTGTTTCTGATTTCAGCTATCAGTGTTATTGTGATCCAAGCAGCATCTGAGCTGATTTCTGGAACAGTCCGAGTTCAAGTATTTTATTCCATAATAAAATCACTTGTTTGAATTTCTGGTTGAGAAAATGGTCATTCTAATAAAATGTGGAAATCTTGTAGTTCTAGTCCTAGTCTGCCTCTTTGCTAGCTGGGTGGTCTTAGTTTTTTCATCTACTGAACATGGATAACTTTGTAAACTGAAAAGGAATGTACACGTGATTTTATTATTTATTTAAAGAAATGGGCATTATTAGAAAATCTAGTGAACTTAGGCTGGGATCATTTCGGTAGGTGGGCGTCAGAAAGAACTAGGGAGTACCACTAGAGGTAGCCTAGGAGAATATAGGCTCTGGCTGTAGAAGGAGGGACTAATTCTACCTTGTACTGCCATTTGTTAAGCTGCTACTGTGCTCTGGCCATTGTGCTAACCACTTTGCATAAATCCATCAGTTTATGTCATTTTCTTCCAGAAATTTGTGTGGATAAATATTCTCATGCCTCTGCATTCAACAAATACTTACTGAATGTTATACTGCCTGCCAAACAGGATGCAGGGTCCCGAGGAATGAGTGGAAACTTGGAGAAATTCATATAGGCCCTTGGGGACCCCTCTCTCTTCTCCTTTGCCCAGAGCCTCCACGAAAGTAGTTTGCTAGCTCCTGTGTCCTCTTAGGTCCATAAATACATCGTAGCCACCTCAACATCCTATCGTGTGGTGCTTCCGAGGGCTGCCAGACCTACCATATTTTTAGGCACTTTCTATGTCTTCACAGTAGACCATTTTGAGGCCCGGCCTTTCCAGTGTTTGAATGAAATTTTTCTCTTAATGAATTTATCCAGCAATGTTTATTGAGGGAATTTATTCTGTCATTGCCTTGTGGGCCTCCAAGTCTTGGTAAGTCCCTTAGAGTTCTAGTCACTAATGTGATGTATCTGGATAACGGGCAAGATCATATTTGAAGTCTACTCCAGCACTGAAAGTATTATGTGTCTAGGGCTGGGAGAGCCCTCTGAATATTTATTTTTGCTGCTAGTTCAGTTGGTTTCAGTTCTTCCTCGGTGGCTCTGGGCATTGCTGACCTTCATCCTTGACGGAAGAGTTCTAGAACTGTTGATGATTCTGGGTCTTCCCATGATGCCTTGTTCGCTGCCCATTGGATATTGCATTGCTCATGATTAGACTGGGTCCCCTTTTGCTTACACAGAAATATTAGATTCTCTCTTGTCAAACTGAGAACTTGTCATTGAATATTAGCTCTTTAGACTCTCCTGCAGCTCTTTTTTTTTAAACAATCTGGAATCTCTGATCCCCTTTCAGACCTATTGAATCAGAATCCCTGGAGCTCCCCAAATGGTCTGATCAGCACTCTGATATCCTGTCCTGTGTTAGGCCCGATGTCGTGCATTTCCCATCCAATAGAACTGCTCCTATGCAATGAATATGATCCCACTTGACATGGAGGCTAGGACCAGTGTGAGCCTAATGAGTCGATATGCCTGCTAGTTCTTGAAAATGGAGTCCTTCCACCTGGGACAGAGTCAGGGAGGCATGGCGACTGCACCAGAGGTTGTCATAGGGCTTTACAACATTATATCATTTAATTGTCACCATAGCCCTTGGAAAAAGAACTACAGGGCAAAATTAGGAACTTCCCAAGTATACCAACAGGGAAGTGGCACAGCCAGGACTTAACTGGGGTTGGGCTGATGAAACCCTTGCTTTTGACAGACACTACTCTGGTGTCAGGAGTGGGAGGAGACCTGGATTCTAGCCCCCACTCTTCTGGTTATTTGCTGTGTGACTCTGGGCAGGTCACTTAGATTCTGAACCTCAATTTCTGAATATGTATGTTGGGGCAAATAATTATAGCTACCTCATGCGTTTGGGTGCATTCAGTTCTGAATCTGAAAACCCTGGTGCAGGACAAACGAAGGACATGTCTGAATTCTAGTACCAGCTCTATTTTGTACTGTGTGGGATGTGTGTTACCCGGAGTGAGTCCCCTAGCCTCTTTGGAACTTCTTTTTGTCCATTTTCCAATTATAGAAAATACAAAGAATAAAGCAAAATCATTCCCCCATTCGACTCACTATTAATATTTCGACATGGGGCGCCTGGGTGGCTCAGTTGGTTAAGCGACTGCCTTCGGCTCAGGTCATGATCCTGGAGTCCCTGGATCGAGTCCCACATCGGGCTCCCTGCTCGGCAGGGAGTCTGCTTCTCCCTCTGACCCTCCCCTCTCTCATGTGCTCTCTCTCATTCTCTCTCTCAAATAAATAAATAAATCTTTAAAAAAAAAAATATTTCGACATGCGTTTTTTTCCCCTAGACATCTGTGTTTATACACACACGTATGCCCACTCATACTTACGTGCACACAGTTTTACATCATATGGTTGCATGATTTCTCTTGGTAAATTTATCAATATGCTGTCATCTCCCACACTTTAGAAAAAGGAGTACTAATCTAAAACAAATGTTCTTCTAGCTTCTTTCATTCATCTTTTATCCCAAGAGAACATACTGCTCGAGAATTTAGAGCACATTCTCTGATTTAATCATTGGGGGTGTTGAATCTTGACACTGTTGACTTGTGAGGGTTTTACCCGCCTTCCAGTCCCAGGTGGAAGGACTCCATTTTCCTAGTTGTACCTTTGCATGCTCTGGATGGTCACAGAATATACCCATACTTCTCTCTGCCTTCCTTTGCTTGGACTGTTTTCTCTGTGAGGATTTCTTAACTTAGGTCCATGGAAATAATAACATGTAGTGTGTGAACTTGAGTGGGAGAAATTACAGCTTTGTTTTTATTAATCCCTAACTGAAATATGGCATTTTTCTTCCATTATAAAAGTAAGTAATAAGTCATAGTAGTATTAGCAGGACCCATGTTTTCTCCTTGTCTTGCCACTACAAATCAGATATTTTCATTTCACATTATAATTGTTGCAGATATCTCAAAAAGTTGTTTACTTCCGCTGTGAAATGACACTGTCTCTTAGATTTGCTGCTAGATTTCATGTAATGCAGTAGTAAAGAATCACATGTATTCGATCACAAATTTATTTTTTAAATGTATGGTTTTGCTTTAATATTGATTTTCTTTAAAGTCCTGTGTATTTTTATCATGTTCATAGGCTTCACCAGCCTATCAAGGTAATCTATGTCACAGAGACTGTTAAGAGTTTTAGCTTCTAAGCAATGACACCTTACCTCTGCTTCCTTTGCCTCCTTCAGCTCCAGCTCCCAATGCCATTTGACTCATGAAGCTTTCCAGTAACTCTCCGAGGAGAAAAAAAGTTTACCTTGCCTCTGTGTTCTCCTGACGCCTGGTCCCCCTTTTATAGCCCTTAGCTCATGCTTCCCCATACTAGGTTAAAGAATCCAAGGTTTATTTATCTTTGCAGCCCTCAGTGGGGTACACAGTAGGTGCTCACAGAGTGTTACGTGATTTGATTCACTCTGAAAGAGCCTTTCTGTATGAAGCTGCTTATTTCAGCCTCAATTACAGGAGTGAGCACTTTCTGACATTGTCTCTAGAATTTCCCCTTCTGGAATGCCATGCTAAGTGGGCTTTTCTGGAGTCAAGAAAATCTTGATCTGATCTTTTTTATTTGGTAGGGGAGTTTTTTCTCGATTCCAAGAATAATAACCTTAAGACTTACTATAGGGCAATTTAAGAAATGTGCCAACTGATTGCTGTAGCTTTTTGACCAAAACCAGCAAAGAGTGAGTTGTGGGAATGTCCCCTTTCCCGTAGATCTTGACTTTTCTTCCACGGCCAACGGGGGTCCTCATGGAACTCCTGCGTGGAAGTTCCGCTTTTGGGGCTTTACAAAATGCAGAGAGGGCATAAGTCATCTTTCCCACGAAGGTGTTTCATAGGCATATCAGCCAACCTCCAAGTTTCCAGATGCCTGCTCTGGAACCCGAATTCTAGCAATTCTTTATTATAAACTGCTATTCTTTGCCATCTGTAATGGTAAGTTACCTCTGTGCAGTGCTTTATAGATTATAATACACATTCACATTTGATGTGGAATGGTATTATTCTCTGGACAGGCCTTTGGGAAAGGTTGTGTAGGAACTCTTAACCCCCATTCACCAATGGGGGTGCTGAGACTCTGGGAGGAGTTGGAGGTCATGGAGTACATTGTTGTAGAATAAGACTCAACCCAGCTCTCCAGTGTCTTCTGCTGCAGCACATGGTCTGCAAAGAGCCTGCGGGCTTTTCCACCTTTAGGCATCTTCCATGGGTTGCTGGGGTGAGTCTATATTCCCAGACAAGGGCAAAGTACAGTTTTCATTCCCCTCTGGGCTTTCCTGCTCTCCCCTTGGGCCGAGGATAGCTAGTGAGTGAGGCTGGCTGAGATTGGAATGGGTAAGTACATGCCCCATAGGGCTGCATTCTCCAGGTCTGATTGTTAGGCCTTGCCCAACTGGTTCTTAGGGTCTGTGATGGTGTTCGCCATGGACCTGGGTGAGTACTTGCCTCTGCATGATCTCTTTAAGGACATTCATAATTATGCTGTTATGGGAGGCCTTTCTCTAGGAAAGAGCTACCTGGTTTTTTGTCCACTTAAGTGTCTTTTCATAAATGTCCTCTGCACAAGATAAAGGGACAGATAACTAGGTACAGTGCTGCTATGAACAAAGCTAGAACAGGGAGCTGTTGTTCAATTTGTTTATTTTTCATATTTTTCCCTTAACACAAGAAGACATGATTAGTGTTGGTGAGTTGAGTCAGTAATGGGAGGTGGTATAAGTTTTGTTTTGGTTTTTGTTTCTCCTAACTAGTGTTTGAATATCTACAATGTGTGTAGAATCGTGTAAGCATTCATTCATGAATTCATACAACGCAGTCGGGAGTGTCTGCCGTGTACTAGTGTTCATTACTGCACCGTGTAAGTGCACAGAGTGCTGAATGAGAGAAGCAAGGTCACTGCCTCCATGGGACTCATGTTCTCTGGGGGGATTCAACAAGATTGCAGTATGCAAATAAGCAGGGACGCACGCTATTAAAGAAGCGCAGAAAGTTGTGTGTGGGTAGGCTTTTGAAATGGGAAGCAGAGACTTTTGGAATGGGAAGATGAGAAGGAGCCAACCATCTGAAACGAAGACTAAGTAAATTAGGAGTATTCTAGGTAGACAGAACAGCATGTGCAGAGACCCTTCGGTGGGGGTAAATTTGAAAGCTGCTTAAATTATAGCCAGTCTGACTTGGCCTCTTCAAGGAGGAGTGGTCTATGCGCAGATTCATCCTGAGGTGGAAGGAATGGGCTTGCCTGCCTTGGACTGTAGGGAGCTTCCTGCAGGTAGAGGTTTTCCAGGTTGACCCACCCTTTGGCGAGGCACTTGCTCACAGTATTCAGGGGTTAGGGGGCGGGGGACAATGTAGAAAGGTTGGATTACAGGTCCTCAAAAGGCCCTTTGTAGTCTTATGATTCTCTGATTTCACCCTTGATAGCCCGAGGCTGAAAACAGTGAGTCCTGTATTGGATGATTTATGGGTCAAACTGCAGTTTTCATGGGATAATAAAAATAAGGCTTTACTTATATCTAGTCCTGCATGGTCTACAAAATACTTCCAGATGCATAATCTCATTTTGACTGCTCACAACAACCCTCTGAAGTAGGTGTTGTTTTTGTCTCTCACTTAGCAAGAGTGAGACCTTGGGGTCAAGAGAAGTTAAGTAACTCATAGTCACTATGAGGTAGAGGTGGGATCCAACTCAAGCCCTCTGAGGCTTACCCCACAGTCTCTGTATTCTGCTAATTCTAAAAACCTTCTTCCCTGCCCCACCCCACTGTGTCCCAGGGTGTGGAAGCAGTAGGATTTCTGGTCCGGAGAGAGGCCCTGCTGGTTAGGAGGAGGAATCCCCCAACAGACTGCAAGTCTGCACGTGCCTGGTACCGATATTCAACTTGTAAGCACTTTCTAGGCTGCTTCAAGATCACCCTTTTAGCAGCCGCAGCTGTTCTTAATAGCAGCTGCTTGTGCGGAGTGTGTTGTGATTAATAAAGGAAACTCAACAGTTTGTTCTTTCAACTGTGCCCTTGGTGTGTGCAGCCCGCTCCCAAGACGGGCTTTGTTTGGGATTGGGAACAGCTCAGTCCTGCTTGTGCACCGTGCAGGGGGACCCCTCGCCCTGCTGTCAGAAGGGGCGGTCCCTCGAGATCAGGGCTGGTGAGCTAAAGGCCCACCAGGGACCGGGCAGTAAGGACAGCAAGTAGTGGCAGCTCGAGAAATGCCAGCTGGTCCTCGGTGTCCGAATCAGAGATGCCGGGTTGTGGGCGGTACTTCGGGGGGGTGCCATCACTCTCCCCTCTTGTCTGAAGGGGGGCACTGCGCAGTCGTTCCTCGCTGCCATGCTTCCCCAGCTTTACGGTGGTGCATCAGCCTCCTGCTTGTTAAAGCAGATTGCCCGCCCTGCTCCCAGAGCTTCTCCTTCAGTAGGTCTGGGGTCCAGCCTGAGAATTGGCATTCCTACTGAGTTTCCAGGGGATGCTGCTGCTGCTGGTCCAGAGCCCATGTGAAGAACCACTGCTGAGGAGGTAGGCTGATCCGACTTTGGAGGTTTTAAGGGACATGATAGATCTGGATTTGTCCATGAACTCTTGATTTTTGAATATTGAGACTAAAATCAAATATTAAAGGAACCCATCATGTGGTTTAAAACTGGAGGTCATGTAGCACACTGTGGCTGCCGGTGTATCCCCTCTGATCTGAATACTTTCAGAGAAATCTTTGTGCTATCTGCTCTGGAAACTGAGGCCCAGGGAGGGGCAGTAGTTCATCAACGGCATACAGTTAGTTTGGGGGCAGAATCATGACTAGACCGCAGGTGTTCTGTCTGCTTGCCAAATGTGTGTGTGTTGGTGTTAGTCCTAGTGTACGGTATATGCTAATATACTAAATAAATTCTCCCTTCGAATGGAAAAACTATCTACATAACTTTGAAAATAATCACACTGAAATAAATTTTTACCAAGCTCCAGGCACAGTTCTAAATACTTTATATTTTGTGTAAGTTGACTAAATTAGTCCTAACCACAGTCCTATGAAGAAAGGTTATTCTTCCTATTCTTATTTTCTGATGAGCATTCCAAAGCACAGAGGGGTTAGATAGTTACCCAATGTTCCAGAGTTACCAGTAGGGTGGGGATTTGAACCCCAGAGATCTAGCTTCAGGCAGAAAGCAGCAAATAATCACAAACTTTCTTTTGTATCTCATTAAACAAACAAACAGAAAACCCTTTCCTCCTGCAAAATGGAAATCACTGATGGAATATTAGTTTTAATTAATGCTGCTAGGAAACTTGGAAATTAGCTGGCCCGAGTTCCTCCCTCCTCCATTTTACAGAAGTGGAAACTGAGGCCCAGAAAGGAAAGGGGACTTAAGCATCGTGAACACTGATTTTACTTTTGGGCAGAGTGGAGGTTAGGTAAGTGTCCAGCAAGTGATTGCTTCCTGAGAAATGTGCTTACCCCTGAGACCGGTCACTCAGTAGCCTCTGCTCCCCCGGAAGGAAGGGTCTGCCTGGGTTTGAAGGGGAGGGCAAGTCACTGACGAGGGGCTGTGCTTCAAGGTAGGGAACATTCCCTTGCTCCGGAGCCACCTTGCATCATTTGCACTTCTCTTAATTGCTATTAGATGAGGGATGCTACATAAATAACCTCATGGGCACAGTGTATTTCTGGTCTGTCGTGTTTGCCTTTGTCTTTTTTTTTTTTTTTTAAGATTTTATTTATTTATTTGAGAGAGAGAATGAGAGAGAGAGAGAGAGAGCGCATGAGGGGGGGGGGGTCAGAGGGAGAAGCAGACTCCCCGCTGAGCAAGGAGCCCGATGCGGGACTCGATCCCGGGACTCCAGGATCACGACCTGAGCCGAAGGCAGTGGCTTAACCAACTGAGCCACCCAGGCACCCCTGCCTTTGTCTTTTGATTGTTCCTTGTCTCTTTCTGTCTGCTTTCTTTCCTATGGAGTGTGTCCTTTTCTCACACCTGTGCTGTTTCCACAGCTTTCAGCATCATGATGAACATTGTCCGCTCTGAACACCCTGTATGTGTCGTAAGGAAGGGGCTGGCTGGGTGGATGCAGGACTCTGGGTCAGCCTGTGGTTGGGAGGAGGTGAAGCTCCAGGGGCTAGGACGCCTTCTCTGGACCTGAAGGAGAACCACCACTACCGTCCCTCCCTGCTGCTGGGCTGAGGGCTCAGAGCCTTAGGAGGATTTAGAGAGTTGTAATAGGATTCAAAGAATTAT
Organism: Neomonachus schauinslandi; assembly: GCF_002201575.2. Lineage (NCBI taxonomy): Eukaryota > Metazoa > Chordata > Mammalia > Carnivora > Phocidae > Neomonachus > Neomonachus schauinslandi. The sequence goes on from NC_058403.1 coordinate 73,141,553, forward strand.
AGAGGAGTTAAGCCAGTGGGGATCTTCCTGAGATCAGTTCACCCACCTCAGCGTTTTGCCGGTGGAGAAATTTAACCCCATGGTGGACAGTGACTGGCTCAAGGTCAAAGTAGTGGTGGTTGGGAAATATGCCCCAGCTGTTGGTCAGGGATTGTTCCAAGTGCTTTAAAATTATTAACCCATTGAATCCTCACAGCGATCTTGTGATGAACGTACTGTTACCATCCCCAGTTTCCTGATAAAGAAATTACAGCAGTTAAGTCACTTGCTCAAGTGGTAATGGGGGCACCATTCCAACTCAGGAGTTCTGCCTCTTCCCCCCTTGCACCTTTCCAAAAGTCAAGGAGCATTACTTTCCCAGGCCCTGTGTTGATTGCTGGCATTGAAACGTGAGGTGGTGCTGAGCACTGAGGGGAGGCTGGAAGGAAGGGAAGAGGGGGCAGGGTGGAGAAGATTGTGATCGTGCTTCCCGGCAAGCAGGGGCTCATACAGTTCTTTGGGTTCCTGGTCCAGAGCCTTGTCATTCCATCATTTAGCCTTCCTTGGCAGCGCTCAGGACAAACATTCTTCTGATACTTGTGGTTTATGTTTATTGAAAGTCCTTTGTATTAAATCTCATCTTACCCACAGTCTCATTTTGAAAGAAGGAAGGTGTGTCCCAGCTAAGTGATTGATTTAAAGCTATATAAAGGTCAACTGGGCCCTTGATACTCAATAAATTAGGGCACTTTTATGAAGGCTTTTTCCTCTCTGTCTTCCGATTCCACCTCCCTTCCCAGTGGGTTTTGTTCCAGATTTAGAACATTTAATTAGGACATAGTTTTTTTTTTTTTTTAAGATTGTATTTATTTGCGAGAGAGAGGATGAGAGACAGAGAGCATGAGAGGGAGGAGCAGACTCCCTGCTGAGCAGGGAGCCCGATGTGGGACTCGATCCCAGGACTCCAGGATCATGACCTGAGCCGAAGGCAGTCGCTTAACCAACTGAGCCACCCAGGCGCCCTAATTAGGACATAGTTAATGTAGCCTGTCGTTGTGGGGAGAATGGGGAGCAGATCTTTTGTTCATTAAAGGCAGATGCCAAATGTACCTTCGACAAAGTTACTTGGAAATAAAAATTTATAAATTGAGTTGGGTTTTATGTGCATCTGCCTCTTTAGTGTTGTGACTGTATTTGAAAAGTGAGTAATTACTTGTTAAAGTAAATAACCCTGTCCAGTTTCCCTGCTCTGTAAGGGCAGATGTTTGTACATTGACTTGTCTTCAGCATTGGCATCATGCTACAAAGCCAGTCATAGGGATGAAACAACTTCTTGAGATCCTAGTGCTCATGATACAGAAGATTGGAATTGGAATCCTCAGAGAAGCCTCGTTTCCAGCCTACTGACTCATGGTTTTCCCTGCGATAAAAGTATTGGTGGGAATGGAAGCATCCTGGTTTGGTGAACCCATCTGCACAATGTAGCAACTCATGGGAGAGGATTTTTTATCATCCCTAATTCTTGGGGATGAGAGGACTGATGGGAAACAATTTTACTCAGTATTTTTGTCATTCAAGACCAACTGACCCCTGTTCCTGTCTTCTGCATCCCATTCTCGCTGCGGACTACCTCAGCCCTCTGCCCTAGGGATTATTTCTGCCCCCTTCAACTGCAGTTTCTCCTTCTGAGACATTCATGCATGCATTCTCTATTTTTTCACCAGAGATCTTGGAGGACCTCTACAACAAGTCCTCTGCGAGGCAGTAGAAATACGATGCGGAACAAACCTTCATGTTGTTGACACAAGTCTTAGGAGGGGATGGACGATGAAAAAAACCCGTACAGATTGTGACCAAAGCCCTGAAGGAAAAACCCAAACAAAGCAGAACATGTTGTGGTGATTTGTCATTCCCTCTCCAATTTGACATGGTTGGCCATGCTCGCCTGAACTCTCCTCCCGTGGCTTCTGTGGCAACATACTCTTGGTTTTCTCCTTTTTCTCAGTTTTCCAGGGGAAGGACAGACTTGAATTCTTTTGTCTAACCCTTGGTCACTGTTTCTGTCTCTTCTTCCTTCACTGTCTCTGTGCTGTCTTATGGTGCTATTTTTTTGTCTCTGCGGCTGCCTGTCCCAGCCTGGAACTCTTTACCGCCTCTTTGACAGTTCCACTTGGGTGACCCCAAGGTGCCACAGATTGAGTGTTCAAAGTGAATTTATGCTCCAGAGCAGCTCCTCCTCAGTCAGCCACACCACTATTCACCCAAGTGCCCACGACAGGAACTTGGCAGTCATCGTGAGCTCCCCGCTCATCCTCCTGTCCCAGAGCAGATGAGGAACGGAGGCCTGTCAATTCAGCCTCCTTTTTTAAGATCCCACTTCCTTCTCTCCATTCCCCTCGTCGCCACCCTAGTGGGGGCCACTACCATCTGTTTCCTAGATTACTGCAGTAATCTTCTCATTGGGTTTTCTGTTTCCAGTCTTACATCTTTTTAATCCATTGTCCATGCTGAGTTATCTTTCAAATATGCCTAAATCCCCAAGGGGCAGCCTATCATTCTTCACATGAAACTCACACTCCTATTTCACAAGGCCTTCAGAGACACAGCTGCTCCCATCTCTGGCTTCATCCCCTTCCAGTTCTACCATTTACCTCCTGTATACCTGCTGTGAGGTGGGCCCCGTAGGAGGCACTGACACTGTGTTCTCTCTTAAAGTAAAATCCCAAACGTTCTGAGTGTGACCAGAAGGCCTCAGGGCTCTGTCTCCCATGGCCTCTTTGGCCTCATCTTTTCAGATGTCCTCACTGACTTGGTTTCAGTCCCATTGGCCTTTCAGTTCTTGGGAAATACCACATTGCCACCCACTGAGGCCCTTTGCTGGAATGTCCCATCCCGCCCACCACGTGCCCACACAGCTCATTGACTTCTATTACCCAGAAGATCTCTGCTCCATCAACTCAGACCTTTTTAGGGGGGCCTTTCAGGCCAGCCCAGAACAAGCCAAATTCTTGTAAGCGGGCATTCTACCCTCACAGGTGTCTTAGTCGCACCGGTCAGCTATGAATTTGCAATTATTTGCGATGGATATCTGACTTTTCCCACTGCCATAAAAGCTTGATGACAGTCCCTGGGGTATCTGGTTTTGTTCCTCTTTTTTTGCTTGCCTGAAATATGATTGTTCAAAAAATATTTGGGAGGGGCTCAGTAAATAGTGGTGGTGTTGGTGGCTGTTTTGTTTTCATTCTAGCAGTTAGGTGGTATACAGTTCATGAGAAGTTCTTGATGGCCATTTGTGTAGTGAGTTTTGAGTACATACCTTGGCGTGGTTAGGGGGCTTTTCTTCCTTCCCCTCCTTGTCTCCCACTTCTCTGCAGCATGTAGGCATGGAATTATAAAAATGTGGACTATAGAAGTTATTTAGTCTTAATCACTTCCAACTTTTTCGAAACATAAGGGTCTTTTTTTCTTTCCAGTGAAGAAAATTATAAAGGTTTCAATGGTAGTGGTTATATTTTTACTGTCAGTTCATTGGGGAAAAATGAGTAGTTATGCAAAGCTACAAAGGATCTAGATTAACCATGCAAATTATTTTGAGTTTTTTTGTAATAGCATCTACATGTATTTGAAAAATAGTAGTGTGTATGCATTAGAGTGAATGCTTGGTGGGCATATGGATTTATAGCACCAATAACTCCATTCTTCTGTGATCTCTCAGGAACTAGCATCCAGTCTGACTCTTTATTTTACATTTGCATCAGATTTAGAACTGGTTACCAGCGAGCTCAGTTTTCTCAGCATATGTGTTTAATTTGACCAGCATAGTGCTTTTACAAATTTAGAGCAAACATTTAAAAAGCTGGGAGATTTTTCACAAAATCAGATTTCCAACTTGAAAAATTAGAGAGGGCCTGGGCCGTATTTCCTGTATGGCCATAATCACCTGGTACTGAACAGTAAGTGCCTCCTTAAAATTGCCACATTTTCTTCTGTTTGTCATGGTGTTCGCTTCTCTCTATTGTTATATAGCGAGTGGCGAGTAGGATGGGGCCTAGAAACCTGGTGACTTCACCCCTAGGTGAAGAAGGCCTCCTCCTGACCATCTCTCCAGAGGCTTGTGATCAGGAAGAACCCTGGGCCTGGAGTCAGCAAACCTGGGTCCTTGTCCTGTTGCTGTTACTGACTAGCGCGCTGACCTTGAATAAGATAGGCAATCTCTCCAAGACTCAGTTTTGTCATTTGTCACCAACTTAATACCTCCAGGACCCCACAGAGCTGTGTGGTCTATTAGTACAATGGGACATGTTTGCTATTAACTCCCCCATCTTCTCTTTCCTTGTCTCTGTCTCTCTCTCATGGAGGGATCTATCATTTATTGTTGTACCTTGATGTTCATTTTAGGAATGCTAGAAGGGAGCTGTGGGTTCAACCATTTTTTACTCTTGTCCTACCCTAACAGGATACCAGGCTGGCATGGAGGATTTAGTGTTCAGTGACATTGTCCTTGTAGGCAAAATTTGTGGTTCTGTGTTAAATTGTACTGTTTGAAAGGAGCAATACTGGTGCTTTTGTCCTTTTGGATCTTCAAGGGACGGTAGGCATCAGTGCCACAGAAGAGGAAATAAATAGGAGTGTCAGCCTCTGGGATTACATGAAGCAGGGTGATATGGTGGAAGGAAAGAATGTTGTCTTGGGAGTTGGGCCTACCTCAATCTGTTACAGGATAGCTGTGTGATCTTGGGCAAACTGTCCTTCCTGAGCCTGTTTCTTTGTTAATAAAACAGGGATGAAAGAACATGTTTCATCTTTTAATTTTATGCAGGCCTACCTTGGACATATTGCAGGTTCAATTCTAGACTATTGTAATAAGGTGAGTATCACAGTAAAGCAAGTTAAATGAATTCTTTGGTTTCCCAGTGCATATAAAATTATGTTTACACTATACTACAGTCCAAGTGTGCAGTTAAGCATTATTGCTAAAAACACAATGCACACACCTTAGTTAAAAAATACCTCATTGCTAAAAAACGCTACCCATCATCCGAGCTTTCAGTGAGTAGAAGTAACTGATCACACGTCATCATAACAAAGATAGTGATAAGGAAAAAGTTTGAAATACTGCAAGAATTACCAAAATGTGACACAGAGACACAAAGTGAGCCGATGCTGTTGGAAACATGGCTCCCATGGATTTGCTTGATGCAGGGTTATCACCAACCTTCAACTTGTTAAAAACAAAAATGAAGCAACATGTGCAAAGTGCAATAAAGGGGAGCACAATAAAATGTGTTCCTATACATGAAACTGCCCTTCTCATCCATTTTTTCACTGAAAATCCTTTTTTTCCCTCCTTTAAATAGGATTAGTGGGTCAGCCTATGAACAAGAGATAGCATAAAGTTGTCTGAAGAGAGGTCTAGTGTGATTCTTTGTGCAAACATTTGGGCTCCACATTGTCTTGAATAGGTAGAATGGAACTCCTAGTGATTTTTTTTTTTTTTAAGTTTTGTAAATAAACCAAAGTAGATTTTCCAGAGAACCAAAAGAAATTTTTTCTGCCTTTAATAGTTTCCCAGTCATTTCAAAAAAGGGTAGGACTGGCCAAACAGGATGCTCATTCCAGCCACTCTATAAAGTCAGTGCACGGGGCTTCCAGGAGGGGAAAAGAGGCCCCCCCCCCCACCCTGCCACAGTGATGGGCTGCCTGGATTCAAGTAATTGAAATAAAGTGGGGATTTTAAATTTGAAACCCATACTAATTTTCACCCAGAAGAGAGGGAGAGGGAGATAATGTAGGGGAGACCTGACTTGGAGCTGACTGGGGTATACGCTCCAAGGTGTGGGAGAATGTAGCATGCACACTCAGGAATCTGCATAGGAGTTTCAGATTGCACTAATACATCTGAGAATTTAGGGTGGTGCTTGAAGCTGGGCACTTGCTGGTGAAATGAAGGAGGTAGGCCCTGGACCCAAAGTTAGGGTATTAAGAAGAGACTCCTGCTCCTCCAGGTTTCTTGAGAAGTGGGGGCCATGCAGAGAGGTCCTAGCAGATCCCCCACTCACCTACCCATCACCCAGCCTCCAGGAATTGGTGACTGGTTAGATTTGTGGAGAGTGTTGGTGAACTTGGAGTTGATGATGAGTTGGATACCAAAAAGGATCCTGGGGAGACTGAGAAGAGCTTCTGAATGTTCTCTGCGATTCAGACAGAGGAGATTTCTTACCAACGTTTTTCTTTCTTATTAATCTTACCTTTTTGTGTTGTAATTGGGTGAGAAAAAGCTGGAAGGCAGTCTTTCCCTTGAGGGACAGCTGCCCTGTGAACTAGTTGTACCCCTTATCAAAAGGCTTACCCCTGTTGCTTAGGGCAGGAGAAGGAGGGGTGGGGTGCTGGGTAGGCAGGGAAGATGGCTTCTTAAGGAATGGAGGGGCAGAGCTTCATCTCTGGTTTCAAGAATAGAAACTTTCAGGGATGGAAGCAGAAGCTCTGGTAACTTCCTCAGAAAAGAAATGAGACTGAACTTTATGGGCCATGGGCAACAAATTTGTAAGGCTCTGGTGGCTTTTAAATGTTCTTGGGTGTGCTGCTTCCATTACCTGTTTGTCACTCTGCTGTTACGAGAGGTAGAGATCTCTGAGGTGAGAGATGTACTTATCTTCAGCAGGAACCAGGTGGAGGGCTGGGCATAAAGCTGGGGAGACCAGGCTCTATTCAAAAACCAGTCAGGTACAGAAGAGCCTGGGCGGGGCCCTGAGGAAGAGGCCGCTGAGCCTGCCTCAGCAAGGCTAGGAATTGCTAAGGATGCTTCCCAGGTGTTTCAGGAGATGGAGGGTTGTCCTGTGATATCACAGACACTTGAGACCTTGCTCACCTGCTTACTGTGTTGTCTTCAGTAAGTCACTGTCCCCTCTCCAGCACTCACTTTCCCATCTATAAATGAGGAAATTGCGTTGCCGGAGTCGATGATTTTAGTATTCCATAAGTAGAACCATCTCTCTCGTTGATACCAAAAACTTGCCTCAAATAGCAATACTTTTGAAATTCCTGGGCTAGATGTGGAGGTTGGTCGGGGTAGTTGGTTTGGGGGCAGTTATTTCTCCAGGGAATGTATGGAGAGCGGTTTCTGTTCTCATTTGGGGAAGCTGTGGCATCAGGTCACAGGACTCACGGGGAAGCCCAGATCCCCTCCTGTGGCTCCCTGAAGGGTGACTTCCTGAACTGCAGGGCAGCGTGGCCCCTGGTAGGGGTTGGTGACCTGGTCCCTGATGCTATTAGTGGTACAAAAGCTGGAGGCTGTGGGCTCCACGCACCGTGACTGCAGCGTGGAAAGACACCAAGAGGTCAGTTTACACTGAAGGTGGCAAACAGGTATCTTTGTGCAAATTAAGTAGGACACCAAATGCGGACTTCATCTTTATCTTCTTTAAATACTTTCTGCTCATTTCTGTTCCAAGTAATACAATATCAAAGGTTCAGAGATGTCTGATACAATTTTCCCCCCTCTGTACCTAATTCTACGCCCATTGTGTAACTCTGTTAGAAACATTAGGGTAATTATAGTGCTACTTTCTGCTTTTCATTTGCTATAATACTAGCCCTCAGTCTTCCTGTACTGGCCATATTAATAAGTAATGACTGAAATTTTTTTTTTTAAGATTTTATTTATTTGTTTGACAGAGAGCGAGAGCAGGAACACAAGCAGGGGGAGTGGGAGAGGGAGAAGCAGACTCCCCGCTGAGCAGGGGCCCGATGTGGGGCTCGATCCCAGGACCCTGGGATCATGACCTGGGCCGAAGGCAGATGCGTAACAACTGAGCCACCCAGGCGCCCCGTAATGACTGAAAATTAAAAAGAATTCAGCAGCCTTCTAATTTAAGATTCTAAGATTTTTCCAAGCCTTCCTCCCTTGCATTTACGTGCTACTTACTATAGGTGGGGAGGCTGATCCATGGAGCTATGGGTTAGGCGTTCAGAGACCCAGTTTCTAAGTTGGGGGGATACGGCTCTCTGAACTCGCAGTGGACGTGAGGACCAGATAGCCCGTTGGGTGTGAAAGCACGTTGGAAGCTGATGTTGGGCGGACAAATGCCAAGCGTTGGGGGGTGTCCGCTAGCACGGTTCCTAAAGTGTGAGCAACAAGGGGCTTCCACTTTCTCATGTGCTTCTGGGTGGTCTTACATGTGTGTTTTGTGAATTGAAATTTTATACTTAATATTAGGGCTAATAATTGTTATATTTGCTGGACACATTATCATGTACACAGTACATGTACCCCCAAAACTCTCTGAGGTAATGGGTTACATTATGTGCCTAAAATCAGATTAAACTGTTTGAAAATACTTCGCTAAACTTTTGGCTTGTGTTGGGGCTCCTGGGTGGCTCAGTCGTTAAGCGTCTGCCTTCGGCTCAGGTCATGATCCCATGGTCCTGGGATCGAGCCCTGCATTGGGCTCCCTGCTCTGCGCTCCCTGCTCTGCGGGAAGCCGGCTTCTCCCTCTCCCACTCCCCCTGCTTGTGTTCCCTCTCTCGCTGTCTCTCTCTCTGTCAAATAAATAAATAAAATCTTTAAAAAGAAAAAAAAACTTTTGGCTTGTGTTTACAACCTTTGGAAGCTTTTCTCATCTGTCACATTTGACTTTGGAAAGGCTTCCACCACCTCTGTAACAATAATAACAGCTGACATTTATTGCAGCCTGTCTCTGCCAGCACATTTTACAGATGAAGAAAGCGAGGCACAGGGATGTGAAGAGCTTGCCAGAGGTTACACAGCTAATGTGACAGGCCCATCTGAGCTATTTCTGTACTACTGGGAATAAAAGCATGCTTAAAAGCATTGCCTGGATCCTCGGTGCCAGGCACCGTGTTAAGTAATGCCCATTCAGAACCTCGTCTGGCGGCACACTCCCCGTGGAGGAGACCCTGGACAGTGTTCTGCAGGCAGGAAACTCCTCTCATCCTTCCTCGCCTCACACTCCATTTGCAACATCTCCCTTTTGCTTTGCTCTTCCTGATCTGGAAATGTTCCCTCTTACAGAGGCTTCTCTTCCCCTCCTAATCCAGATGTTACATGTCTGTCTGCAGCCTAAATTTGGTCTGTAGACCTATTGCACTTGGCCCTGATTGTCTTAAAAACAAATATGAAATTGAGTTAGATCTAAAAATTAAAGTGACTATGGGAAAAAAATCTAGATTTAGGATTTCTTATGAAAAACTGTGTCAGTATGGGATTTACTTATCCACCTGCCAGCATCAAACTTCTCCCTCTAGACTGGGAAGGGCCTCCATTTTTTTTCTCCCTGTCTCCTTTCTCCACCCCCCACGTAACTATCGGACTGTGGTACCTGGGAGTGTATACGTAAGACAGAAGAAATTTAGGAAGTGTATGCTGAATTGAGTTAAAGTTGGTGGCTTAAGAAATAGTCTTAGTTTGGTAATAGAATATTTGCTCTTTGCGAGCTGACTTTCATGATACTTTTTGGGCAGATGGGCATATTAGACTTAATCTATTATTTAAGGGAGGAAAGGCTCTATCCCTCTGCTTGAAGGTTTATGACTCATCAAAAGCTAAAAGATGTACTTAGACCTACTCTTGATAAAATTACTTTTATTGGACTAGTCAGCATTTGGCAATATGAGGAAACTATTTTCTTTAAAACACATCGTAGACTTGATGAGTTCAATGAGATAATGTATGGGAAAGTACTTTGTATGTTATTGAGTATTAAGCCAATAAGTTATGGGAGATGTTTTGGGAGTGTTACCACCTTATCATCATTTCAAGCTCATGACAGACATTTAAATCTTGCTCTCCGCCACTCTGTACCTTGCTGGACAAACCACTTACCCTCTCTGAGCCTTTTTTGTAGGTATATAAAAATGTGGCTAATGTTATCGCCTAGCACTCAGGATGGTGCCTGTTATAGAGAAGGTGCTCGATATTTATGCTGGATAAGTGAATAAATAAATAAATAAATAGGTAGAGATGGGGATTTTTGCAACCTTCCTGAGCTAATGTACATAAAACATCAAGCAAAGAGTCAGCATATGTTAGTTTGCAATTTTTATTGCAGTGAGATTGCAGGGGGAGTGGGAGAGGGAGAAGCAGGCTTCCCGCGGAGCGGGGAGCCCGATGCGGGGCTCGATCCCAGGACCCTGGGACCATGACCTGAGCCGAAAGCAGACGCTTAACGACTGAGCCACCCAGGTGCCCCAGTTTGCAATTTTTAGTTCAGGCAGTTTTCTAAAACTTTCTCCCGGACACGGACTAGGGGACGACCTATATTCTTGGATGAAAAGGCCGGAGGGCCGGCAGGTGTGCCGGCTGGCAGGTGACAGGAGGCCACAGAGCCCCAGGCTGTGTGTGAGCCACTGGATGGACAGAAGCAAACAGACCTGCTCTGTTGCTCGGATCCCTGGCCTTTCTCCATCCAGAGCGTGCTACAGGCCAATGATTAGGCAGGGGCAACGTGAGTTCAGACGCATGGAATTCTGGACCTAGAGATTAAACTATTAGAAATAACAGGTCAGATCTAGAAGGGCCCTTCTTAGTCCATCAGGCTCATCACTTTCTCGTTCCTAATGCTATGTAGAGATGTGGAAAGAGCAAAGAACAAGGACCCTGGAGTTGGATAGCCCTTGGTCTGAATCCCTGGGTTGCCTTTTCCTATCTGATTGTTGGGATGAGTCTTAACTCTCTTGACCCTCATTCACTGGAAGTTTATGAGGCTTAAATGAAGTATAAAGCATTCTTAGCACAATGCCTGAGATGGACTTGGTACCCAAGAAAAAGAGTGACTCCCATTGTCATGGAAAGGCAGTGGAAGTGTAGAGAGACAGGAATGGCTGGTGAAAAGCAGTGGATGGGTCTAGAGCTGGTGCTCATCCCTCCCCGTGTGGGGGTGTGGTGGGGCAGGACATGTGTGTTTATTATGGCCAAAACTGAGTTGTCTTTTTTAGGGAGTGAGCTAAGACAGCATGTTTAGGAAGGCAGGACCTTACCTACCTATTGGAGATAGAATGGTACACTGAATTAATTTGAGCAGGAAGCTTCTAGAGGAACTTCAGGCAAGTTAAAACATGATGTGTTTTGTATGCCCAATAAGTCTTTAGTTTCATCTTCTACTGAGTGATGGTCTTGTTCTTTGAGATAAGGTGTTAAGAAAAAACGAAAATTATCTCTAAACGTACAAGAACTTTGAGCATGTCAACCATCATTTTCCCCCACTCAAGACAACCTTTGAATTTTTATTAATATTTTAAAATCACCATTCTTTCTGCTCTCTCCACTGCTCTGCCTACACGTGATATTTAGGGACTTCTGAGAGGTATATGCATCCTGTATCAGTAACCACCTGCTATGGATGACATGAGGGTTGCCGTTATGACTTCATGCCATATCCTCACAGCATATATCATTTTTGCTGAAATTCACTTGTTCCAAAGGTTTTTACAAGATAGCACAATCACTTGGCTTCATGGCTTTCCGAATTTATGAGTTTGTACCCATGCAGTCAGGAAGAGGCATGGTATGCCAACTGTTAACTTTATAGGTAAAGTTTTTTTTTTTTTTTTAATTATTGCTTAACAAAACACACTGCATTAGACTTTTTCAATACCCCAAACCATCATGCAGGAAGCTCAGGTTTACCTTTTGTCATGCCAGGCCATTAGGCATTAAAAGCTAAGCCTGCTACCCTCTAAAACCCAGGCTTTCTTTAAAGGACAAGTACAAGCTCTTTGTTTATCTAGTGTCTTGAATTTTCAAGGTTCACTCAAATCACGATTTCCCAAAGTCTAGAGAGTTGAAAACACTAGGAAAATTCTTCATTCTTTTATTTCTGATGGGAATTTCCCTTGGCAAGTGTGATCTGTGAAAATAAACTACACAGTGATGAGGCTTTGTGCTCGTGTGTACATTACTCTACCATTAACCAAGCTACCTTTGTATGTTTGATCCTCATACCTCTTCTGTGACGGAGGCAGGAACATTCTTTACTTATTCCAGGGAGTTGTTTTTCCAGAAGCATCAAAGGATGTCAAGAAAAGGTTGCTCTTGTTTTTGTGTATTCTGGGAATAAAGAAAAGTGAAAAGAAATGTTCTTCTGACTAGCTGTAGTTTCAGAAATCGGGTTAGATATTTCTTATTTCTTAAAATCCACCCTTCACAGAAAAGACATTTCTGAAGTCAAACTTTAGATTATTTGGGTTTCTTACTGACTGAGCAGCATTTTTATTATTTTATGAAACTGAGTGCGGACTCTCTGGCTGTGGGTGATTAGGACCTGATGTCTTTTTAGAGGCGGTTTTTAGACTGGATTTAATCTTACAAATGGTAGAATGATTTCTTAGTGTGGGTGAAAACTTTTACCATAATGTTTTACTGTCATGTTGTACATTTTATTTTTTTACATTTTTATTTATTCATTTGAGAGAGAGAACAAGCTGGGAGAGGGGTAGAGGGAGAGGGAGAAGCAGACGCCCCTCTGAGCAAGGAGCCCAATGCGGGGCTCAATCCCAGGACCCTGGGATCATGACCTGAGCCGAAGGCAGACGCTTAACTCACTGAGCCACCCAGGCGCCCCTGTCACGTTGTACATTTTGCAAATAATCCACAAAATACTTTTGAAGTTCTGGTAGTCTGGGTGCATAGTTTTTTGTTTCTTTCTTCATTTTGGGAGTAACAGTTTGGGCTTGGTCTTGAGCCGCCCTGGAACAAGACTCTAGAAACTGTTTTTATATGTTTTTTGTTTGTTTGTTTTATCCTCCTGTGATCCACTGTAGGGCCAGATCAGGCCTGGCCTGGGCAGGGGTCTTGTAGTTTCCCTGCAGGTTGTTGTCTCAATGAAATGTTTCTGGGACTCGGCACAAACTTTGAAAAAGAATAACACATGTTAAGTAAAAATTAGGTATCAAGTGTGAAATGAGAGATTCAGAGCTAAGAAACTGCATGGAATAGCCAATTCATTGAATTTCTTCTCCAGGGAGCTCCAGCCGCCCAGGCCTCTGCATTCCAGCCATTCCAAGGTACTCACTGGTTTCGGTTCTCACATGCTTCCGTGGCTTCATTTGTATTTTTCCTTCTTCATGTATTCTACGCACCAGTATTTTAAGGACCAGCCTGAGAACCATCTTAGTGAAGACCTCCTTAATCCTTTTGTCAGGATTCTGCCTACTCTGAATGGAGTGTGTATGTGTGTGTGTGTGTGTGTGTGTGTTTGAGCAGATAAATAAATTATATCTTAATTTTTCTGCTGTTAATTTTTCCACTGGACTATACAGTCCCGTTTGTGGAAGGCAGGACTGTGTGGGTTTTTCCGTACCCTTCCCTGTAGCTGGTCCCTGTCCTGCCTGAGCGAACAATGAGGGAGAGGCATGGTCTGAGCTGTTCCTCTAGACTTTGGAGAGCTTGGACCTGGAGTTCACAGGGCAGAGGGCTTAGTGCCTTCTCCTTTATATCACTCCTTGCTGAGGGAAGCAAGAATTACTACTTTAGGAAACATATTTGCAAAGAGGGGAGGGATTTAGAAGCTTTTATAATTAGATTTCAAAAGACAATGAGTGAAGACAAAGCATTTTAAGTGAAGTAATTCATATAAACTGCTTAGTGCTTGCCTAGCACTTAGCAAGCTCTCAACAAATGGGAACTGTATGATCATACGGGAATGGCTTAATCATGTATCATACTGGCTGAAGGAGGGAATCCTCAAATATAATCTGCCTAGTCTAACAGATAATAGAGCAGTCTCTGAGGACGGAAGACTTTGGTCATGTTCACCCGATGACCATAAAACATTAGAGGAACTAATTGTATTTTGTGGACAAGATTTTTTATGAGTAGAAATTTTGTTGTTGTTGTTCTTCAGAGATTTGATGCTTGTTTAGGAATGTTCATGCTTAAATGGATTTTATTTCTTTATCAGATGGAATTTACTAGAGTTTCCAAGATATTATTTTGCATTCTTAACCTTCTTAACAGTTTGTTAATGATTCCCAAGTCTTGCCTTGGCTTCTGAACTTTGACATCTAGACATGGTTGGGTTTTGTGTGTGTGTCTGTGTGTGTGTGTGTTTGATTTAGTCATTACTTAAAGATTCAGGAACAAATCCATCAGGGCAGTAATCTTTCACTGTTATTTAATGAGTTTAGATGTCCAGGGCTGGCCCTGAAAAAAACCAACCTGATTGCTGGGATTCTTCTGTTTTTGTACTGTCCTGTTTTTGTGGTTACCACTGAATGAACAGCAACGCCTGGTGCTGGGGTACACAGGGGTGGGGAGACCTCTCTCCAGAACACGGCAGTGTTGGTACTCTTCTAGTCCCCAGAGAAGCAGTATCAAGAAAGCTTAGCTGGCCTCTCCCCTTGCAAATTTTTGCTTGCTGCGGGGGAAGTCCACCTTTGCCTTGCTCCTCAATGCATGACCCACTCACTGAGAGCTTGTGAGAAATGCAGCATTTCAGGCCCTGCCCCAGGCCTGCTGAACATAACACGCATTTTAACAAGGTCCCGGGGCAAATGGTATGCACATTCAAGTTTGAGAAGCACTGTTCATTCTAGAACCACAGCAGGTGAAGCAAGTCTCAGAACTGTTAGCACTTGAAAAATATGTTGCTTTTTTTGTTTCTACTTAAAAGTAAAACAACTTGTTGATGAAATGTGTTTTGGTTGGGCTAAACCTTCATTTAAGACTTTTTATTTTGGAGCACCTCAGATATATAGAAGTAGGGAGACTAGTAAAATGAACCCCTATTTACCTGTCACCTACCTTGAACGGCTATCAACCCAACTAATTTTTTTCTCAACCTCACTCCACCCCACCTCACCCTGGATTATTTTAAAACAAATCACAGCCATATAATTTATCCCCAAATATTTCTTCTTCCCTTTTTAAAATTTATGGTAAAATATACATACCATAAAACTTAACTGTCTTAACATTTTGAAGTGCACAGTTCAATGGTGTTAAGTACATTTACATTTTTGTGCAACCAAGCTCGAGAACTCTTTTCATCTTGCAAAACTGAAACTCTATAAACATTAAATATCTTTTTTCCTTTTTTTTAAATTTTATTTTATCATGTTAATCACCGTACATAACATCATTAGTTTTTGATGTAGTGTTCCATGATTCATTGTTTGTGTATAACACCCAGTGCTCCATTCAGTACGTGCCCTCTTTAATACCCATCACCAGGCTCTATCTTTATCCTTCTTAACATAACCACAGTACCATCACACCTCAAAAAAAGTTACATTAATTTCTTAACAGCATCCAATGCCCAATTAGTGTTCAAATTCCCCACACTGTAGTTTATTTAGCTTAAAGAAATCAAGGCATTCAGTTCCTCATCTTCTCTCTGTGAAGTTGGTGGCCTTGCTTGTTCGGTGAAGAATCTAGAGACAGTGGTGAGAATGGGGCTTGTTCTTTCCCACCCAGTAGCCAGGATTCTGTATGAAGATTTTGTAATTTCCAGTATTCTGGTTTCAGAAATCAAGAGTTTTACAGTTAAAAAGAGCATAGACTTTTGATTAAGAAGAACAAACCTGAGTCACTCATTGCTTCTTAGAATTGGGCAAAATATTTACTCTTTCCTTATTTTCAGGCACAAGATTTTTATGAAAATGGAATTAAATTGGAATACCATATAGCCATTAGAATGCATGAACTAGAGTCTTATTTCCTGTGTGCATAATTCTCAAAACAGTTTAGAAAAGCGGGTTGCAGAATGATTTGTACAACATAACACCATTTATTTAATGTTAAACAAAAACAATACTAAAAATTGTTTATGATTACACATATGTAGTAAAGGCATGAAAACATGCTTTGGAATGACACCTGCACATTTCAGGATAGCAATCCCCTCCCTCAGTGAACAGCGGAGTAACATGGAATAACTGTATCTATAGTTTTTTTATCATCCAAAAATCTGAAGGAAGTATGGTGAAATGTCAAGATTTGCAAAAGCTGCCTGATGGGTATTCGTGGCATTATTTGTTATGTATGTCTGGAAATAATGGCAAAAGAAAGACATTTTAAAAGCTGGCCAGTTTATGTGTAAATATTTTGTGGACTCAAGCACTCAAAATGTTATTAAGTATGTTTTATTTATCCTCGCAGCTCATCACAAAAATTTGATGCTGGGTACAAAAATTATAAAAATGATTTAACTGGTGGGGTTCCTGGTGGTGGTAAAGATGTCAAAAAAAAATTAGGAAGAGCCACTTGGGAAGTGTATGGGGTCGTTGAAAATTTCAGCTCGTCTTCTGTGCCCTGCCTGTTTCATCTGTGTGGATTCTGGTGAAGGATGGAGGCGTTGTAACAGTGGGCCAGAGCCACTGTTTATTATATTGGAATGTATAGCTCTGCTGCTTCCGAGGAAGATTCGAGGTGGCAAAGTAGCAGCTCCACTGTGGCTGTGTAGCCTCGAAAGTGTCTTATGGCCACAAAGCCTGCACTTTGCCCTCACTCCCCTTTGCCGCTGTCCTATCTGTAGACAGCAGGACTCTGGAGTCCTGGGAGACAGCTGGTGGTTTCAAAGATCAGTGAGAAAGGGGCTTCTGGGAGGACTGTTGGTTTTGAATGACCTTTTCCTTACATCCGGGTTTTCCTGCTATGCAGGTGGAGCCCACTGATCAGTGGTCTCATTATAATAATCCTGCCTGGAGGGTATGATAAAGGGCACACATTTGATATTTATTCATGAGTGTAGAATGGAAACCACTCACTCACCAGGGATGCTCTTTCTGGCAATGGGGAAGATTTGGGCTTTTACACCAAGGTAGATGTGCTGGGGGTGGGGAGCAGACATGTTAATTAAGCCCCATTGACAGGAATGATGGAATATGTCATGCCAAGAGCTTAAATAATGTGCTGTTTCTTCAGGTTGTCTAGCATCAGGATCCCTTAGTTGCGGATGTTTTATTGTTAGTAATTAAATGGAGCCTACAAGTGTAGTCACATCCAGTACCTGAAGACAACCCGGAGGCCTGCCTCTAGTCTAATGTAACCCTTGCTACTGTGATTTTATTTCCCTCACAGGCCGATTTTTGTCCCCTTAATCATATTTATTGCTCTTATCTCAACTCCCAAATATCTCCAATCTTCCAGAAACATGTATAATTATCTTTTAAGGCTCTGAATCATGCCAGATGTAGCAGAAGAATTGCTTCCTGGCTCTTGGACCACACTAAATCATTTTGTATCAGGTCTGCCCTCTTAGAGTGGGAACAATACTCTGTCCTTTTCTCTCAGTGATTCATGGATTTGTCCTCTCATTCAGGTGTTCATCAGATACTTATTGAGCGCCTCTTCTGTGTAGGGAGCTATGGTGGGTGCTGGCTCCCTCAGAGTCACGGGAAGGGGGAAATGTGCACATAGATCCTCGTGCTGAGAGATTCTTGAAGCAACCTCAGAATTTTTGTTTGACTTTGGTCGGGACAGAACAGTCGCTGGTTTTGAAACATACCCGTGTACCTCTACTTCCCTGGACCTCCTAGAACTGTGGTCTTTCACTTTCATTTTCAGTCACAGATAGTTTATAATAGGGAGAGAGGGTGAGTGCAAAATTGCAGAATGACAGTGTTTGAAAGGTGGAGACGTTAGGGGGATGACCGGTTTAAAATATAAACAGTAGCAACTATGGAAATGCAGTGCAATTTCGTGTTAACATCATTGCGTGGACACCAGACACCCACTTTGAAAGGTAAGGGGATGTCTCATTTGATATATATGATATGTTCCAATATCAAGGACTTTGGGCCTGGCTTTTCCTGTGTGTGAAACTGTCCCTGTGAATCAAAGTGGTTTTGAGTCCTGGCTAGCTCCTTTGCCATGACAAGATGTCCCAGATGCCCAGACACAACCCTGCAAACAGACCAAGCCTGAGAAATTACTAGAACTGACTTTTTTTTTAAGCAAATGGAACTTTCCTATCTGGGTCTCCTTTAAAGATGTGCCTCTAATGGAGAATGGAGGTACCTGGAATAGAGGTGAATTTAACTCTTTCAAGTCTGGAAACTGTTTAATGGTCATATAATCTCGTAGCTGGAGCTGGCCTTCAGAGAAGTGACTTTCCTAGAATTACAGTAGCATCCCCGGGACTGAGATTTCAGTCTGCGGACTCTCCGCACTGAACTGTAGCAGAGGTACAACTACTGTGCTGTGTTTTAAGTAACTTCTAATGGATTGCTTCCTTTCCCCCCTTTTAGGGAATGGTTAAAAATTTACATCATTGATGATAAATACCAAACCTAGCTGTGAACTAAACTAGAAGCAGTCTATAGTTCCCCGCACTTTGGCATCTCTTTATATGTGTATCCTCTACTACTCTTTCTAACCTAAAATATAAATGTTGACATACATGTTTTACTTCCATGCTGGGCTAGAAACTAGATCTTTTCTCCTGTATTTCTCTTGTCAATGTATAATTTCTGTTAAAGTTACAAACATGACTCTCATACAAATGTAAATGAGTACATGTCAAAGAAATATTTAACTCATGAATGAGGGAACCAACAGGAAGTTAAAGCTGGTTCAAAGAGCCTTTGAGGAACTGTGTAGTTAGAGGCCCTGAGGACTACTGAAGTAAGATTGCTAGGTTAGATATGAAACTGGTTAGTACCCTGCAGGACAATAAAACAATAACATTTGGGGCTCTCATTTCTACCAATCAGAAGTCATATGGCTCTATAATGGAAAAAAAAATCTACAAGTTCACCTGTAACTTCACAAAGTCTGAACCCATATCGAGACAAATCAAACACAGGTGCAGTTCCTAGAGAATAAAATAATCCTTGAGTGTGCCCGTCAGATGATACTCTAGTATGGCATCAAAAGTACATACCGCCTTTCTTTTACCTTATTTCCAAGCATTGCATCGTGTTTTCTCATGTCCTCACTGTGGTTGTGCTTAGCCAAGGAGTGTGTGCATTCCTTCATTTCTTCTTTTGTTTAATAATTATTGAATATCCGTTTTGTGCAAGTAGTACGTAGGCACTGTGAGATCTGTAACTGAATGAGTCAGATGGTCCTTGCTCTCGTGGAGCTCAGAGGCTGTTCCATTCACATCCTAAAAGGGAGGCAGGGAGTTCTTTTCAGGAATCAGTTTTATTGTGGGGGAAGCAATGGGAATCATCTTTTTTTGGGTCTCAGTGCTTACAAGACTAGGATAAAATGCAAATATCACTGAGAATAACAACCAGAGCCAGGACTTTTTGGGATAAGAGCAGACAAATATCCATGCCACTTCTTTTTGTTGATGTGGCATTTATACCTTTCTAGTGATAAAATTTCACAGAATCAAGATTTTTGCCTTCTGACGTGAAGGGCTCCCTATAGCCTACCCTGCCAGATCTCTCCAGAGGCCTCTCTCTGTTCGCCTCCCCAGGTATAGATGTGCTTTTAACTGGTTAGACCAGTTTGTGACATAAATTTAAGCAACTTCTGGAGCAGCAAGGACCTGCCAGAGAGGCTGCTTTTTCCCAGAAGGGTTTTGATAACTTATGGATCAAATTTCATGGCTGTCAGTACAGTTTTCTTACAGCAAATATATATATATTTATTTAGGGTATTGGGGGTGTTTGCCAGCTTAATTTAATTCTTCCTTTCAAAAAATAGTGGTGGGGGGCATGGCTGACATTTGTCTTAGAACCATAAAAGATGGAGCTGCAAGGAGCCTTAGAGATCTTTCTGGCTTGCCCCTTTCCCAGCTAACATGGGGAAATAGGAACAGAGAAGCCGGATATTAATTAACCTTTGTTCTCGTGATGAGTCACTACTAGATCTGAAGCTTTTGTTTAGTTTTGGGTTCCTTCTATAATAGTGGTTCTGACCTGGATTTATTGGTGGCATTTAGAAGTCCTCCAGAGAGGATGCTTTTCTTTTGAGTTTACATCTTTGTGTCTGTTTACAAAGATAGATGCTAGATGCTTGTGTTTTTTTTAAGACTTTATTTATTTGAGAGAGAGGAGGGGCAAAGGGGAGGGAGAGAATCTCAAACTCTGCACTGAGCTTGGAGCCCAAAAGGAGGCTTGATCTTCACCATCCTGAGATCACGACCTGAGCCGAAACCAAGAGTCAGATGCTTAACTGACTGAGCCACCCAGGCGCCCCGATGCTAGATGCTTGTTAAAGAAAATTCAAGGGGCACCTGGGTGGCTCAGTCGTTAAGCGCCTGCCTTCGGCTCAGGTCATGATCCCAGCGTTCTGGGATCAAGCTCCGCATCGGGCTCCCTGCTCGGCGGGAAGCCTGCTTCTCCCTCTTCCACTCCCCCTGCCTGTGCTCATCTCTCACTGTGTCTCTCTCTGTCAAATAAATAAATAAAATCTTTAAAAAAAAAAAGAAAAAAAGAAAATTCAATTAATACTTCAAGATATTAAGAAGAAAGCAAAAATCCTCCAAAATCATTCCCTCCAGAGATAATTTTACTGAACATTTTTGGGAACATCCTTCCAGGCAATCCTCCCAGTATTTACATCTATATCTATATTTGCATTTAGATTTAGATGTATATATCTCTTTATAATTTTCAGTAAATGGGAAGAGCATCATTTTCTTGCAGTTGATTTTTCTTTAACTTGAAAAATGATACTCAACTTCTTTTAATTACACATGGAAGTATTTTCCTCTTGGATTGTAATTTACTTGTATTAATATATCTCTAGGAATAGAACTTAAACGTTTACTCTTCTTATTTAATCATAATTGGAAAGACACGTTATGTCTTCGGAAGCGGCGGGTCGGCTCACTGCAGAGATGCACCGCACAGGTTCCCTTTGAGGGAAGGGCTTGCTGACAGCTGGGGGGGAGGGCAGCGTGCAGACAGCCTGGTGCTAGCTCTCAGCTCCATGAGAGTTCCCCCCCCACCCCCTTGCCTGTGGCTGCACAGACCTGCTCGCCCTAGGCCATGCCCGCCCTGGGGCATCTGTATCTGGTGACATCTGATGACATCTGGCACTATGGGCTATGAAGTCTCCCTGGATACCAGAAGGCCCTGCTGATAAGCTGGTTGCCCAGTCTGCCTCTGCCCAATCTGCTTCCTCTTCCTCCCTTTGCAAGGGTTGATCCTTAACAAATACCTTGATCTCCAAACTCCATCTTAGCTTCTGCTTCTGGAGAACTCAGCCTGCAGCAGTGGATCTTGTTGCTGTTTGGGAAGTGGCTCAGTAGCCACGGGTGCGGCAGGAGCTCCTAACACAGTTGCTCCCGGACTGTGCTCCCGGGAGCAGTGGAATCCTGGGGAGCTCAGGATGCCCTGATCCATCCCTCTTCTCAGAGTGAGCTCATACTCTTCTTCGCTACCCCGCATCAGAGGTGTGGGGTTGGAAGAATTGGGCCCTGTGCAGGTGCTAAAGCTGACTGCTCTGTGGTTTTAAGGAAAGTTCAAAAGACTTTCTTGCTAATGGTATTCTCTACAATAAAAATCTATTTTAGTTGTTTATGATATTAATCAGTTGAAGATTTATCTGCTTTGGGAGAAATTTCTCTGGAACCATTGAAAGCTCCTGCCTAAGAGTTGATGAAGATTTTTTTTTTTTTGCCTCCAATAGATACCCCCTATTTTGGTTCTCCCCACTTCAGACCTGCTGCAGGATGAATGGTGTCCTCTCTGGAAGATCCCTATTTGCACAACCTCTCCAATCACTATTTTATTTCCAGCAGAACTTATAATCTCACGAAGCAGCTGGAAAGAAATACAGTGATGGAAGGTGAAGGAAGCAGAGAGTGCCTTTTTGAGGCCTAAGGAGGTTTGTTCCAGTTACCACGTGTGCTCAAATGCTGTGTCACCTTGGTCAGTACTGAGGGCACCGATGGGCCCTGCCTCTCTCTCTTCTCAAGGTCCCTGTGGAGACCTTTATTTCAAGGTTGTTTGTGCTGGTGGAATCTGGCTTAAGGAGAGCCATGCGTGCTCTGCACCCCCTCAGAATCTCCCCTCTCTGAGAGAGTCATTGTTGATCTCCGCTCCTAATCCCCAAGACTGAGTGTATTTTGCCCTTAACCTCTAGCCTTAGCCGGCACCTGCTGTGTACATTTCAGAATCCGTGTGTATTTTAGGGAGATAAGGAAAGCCTGCAGAAGGTTTGGCCATTGCTTCTTTAGCACCTCTTTCTGTCTTTTTCTGGGGTGGGGGTGGAGGTGCTCCTCTAGAATTTTGCTGACACCGGGGGTCCTGCTCTTAAGCACCACATGCCCCCCATGTGATCAGCATGTATGTTAGCTGGGACTTTCGAGAGGAATTGGGATTCTCACAGTAAGGTCTGCAAGTCATAGTTCATATAAATGCAGAAATTCAAAAGCCTCACTTGACTTAGTGGATGCTTTTTAAAGCTATAAAAAAAAGGTTAGTTTTTCATGAAAGGGCAAACTAGACCAGAAGATGCTGCTGAATAAATCTTTATTCTATAGACGGCAATAAGTAAAGACCCGATATCAAAGAACTTAAGCTTTTTATTTCTTGTCCAATTTTCTCTGTGGGGGGAAAAGGTCTATAAAGCCACTCATCTGTGTCCACCTTTTTAATAACTTAGTCATGCTTTTGAATTTGCCTGGTGGAAGAAAACTGGTAAGTAGATAATACACTACAGAGTCAAAGAGCCATTTGAAATCATTTAGTTCACTCTTCATTTTGGGTGCTGGGAGGTGGGAAGAAGGGGAGGGACTGCTTGAAGACAGATTTTTGTTAGGGACAGTGCCTACCTATCTCATGTCTTCTTCCTACCCTCATGCTCTCTCCCAGTGTTTTTTTTTTTTTTTTTTCTCCTTTTTCTTTTTTTTTTAAAGATTTTTTTTTTTTTTTATTTATTTGACAGAGAGAGAGACAGCGAGAGAGGGAACACAAGCAGGGGGAGTGGGAGAGGGAGAAGCAGGCTTCCAGCGGAGCAGGGAGCCCGATGCGGGGCTCGATCCCAGGACCCTGGGATCATGACCTGAGCTGAAGGCAGACACTTAATGACTGAGCCACCCAGGCGCCCCTCCTCCTTTTTCAACAATAGGTTTGTGTGAAAGGAAGGTTGTGATTTATTTGGGAACTGCAAATTCCCAACAACTGGTATCTTTGGCCCTTCCAAGTTTTGAGAATAAAATACTCATCCAAATTTGGACATGGAAACTTCTGGAGAGAAAGACGTGCAAAACATGTATCTGTTTGGAATACTTGCCTGTGAACTTACTAGACCCTCAGGCCCCACATCTAAGTAGCCTGGTATCACTGAGTTGTTACTTATTCTTGTTAATTAAGATGCATTGGTTAGGAGTTTGAACTAGATTCTTTGAGCGGACATTTGAGTATGGATAGATGTTATAAAATATATATGTACAATATAGAAGTACAGGTAAACAGTGTATATTTGAGTCATTACAGATGAACAGGGTAGACCATGGGATGATGTCTGTATGAAGCCTTGTGGGAGGTCAGCGAGATTAACCCTACCTTGAGCAGCTTTGACACGGGTGGCCAGGGAAGCTTCATGGATGAGTTTATATTTGAAATGGGCAGAGCTTAGAGTAGGGAAGTGGGAATCATGTGAATTAAGTTTCAGATATTGGGAAAGGGCATGCATGACCTGTTTGGTGGAGGTAACCAGTTTGAAATGGTTCTGAATACTCAGGATGGTTGTCCGATTTTTTTCAGTTATGATGTATGTTTTTATGGGTGCTCTTTTAAATATGAGCTTGGAATCATCTGGAATGATTTGAGGGTAATACAGTTTAAAAACAAAATAATAGATATGGTAATTTCTGGAATTCATTCCATCTCCTTAGTTAAAAAACTAAGAAGATACAAGTGTGCAGCTAAGGCCTTTGTGGAATCCTCGGGGTCCTAACACACATCTTGTGTAGTACATGGCCTTGAGCTTGCTTAAAAAAAAAAAAAAAGGTGGGTTTCATTCTTCCCTTCTTCCTTCCTTCTCTCTCTCTCTCTCTCTTTCTCTTTCTTGCATTCATCTACAAACGTATATTAATTATTGTGGGCAGAGATTGTTCTAGATCCCAGAAATAAATGCTGAGCAAGCCACTGCCGTCAGGTTTCCCTCAGAAAATAGACTGTTAAAATTCTGAATAGGAAATATCAGGTGCTATGAGAACACGTACAGGAGGAGCACCTACCCCAGGTTGGTGCCCTAAGAGAGTTTCTGGAGACAGCTGGAGCCTGAAGGGCCAGTAGGAAGAAGCAGACCAAGGAGGAAGAAAGAAGGGGAAAGGAAGAGCATTTTAACCAGAGGGCAAATTCTTCAAAGGCCCCTGAGCCCAAGGAAAACATGGCCCTTCCGGGAGCCAAAGTAGCTTAGTGTGAGTGACAGTTGGAGCGAATGGGAGGAAGTGGCCAGAGGCAAGGCTCAAGGGTAAACAGAGGCTAAAGAATGAAGAGCCTTGTGCACCAGCCTTACTGTAGGGCATTATCCTCAAGAGAACGCAGTCGCTATTGATGGGCTTTAAGCAGGGGCATGAAACCCACTTGGGGAGGAACACTGTGGCACAATGCTGGGCAGGGGCCCAATAGACTAAACGAAGGCCGACTAGTGAGGATTGTGTTGCAGTAGTCTAGGAGAGAGCTGATGGGAGCCTGAGCTGGAGTAGGAGCAGCAGTTAACAGAGAAAACAGGGCAGGTTCCAGAAATAATTAGAAGGAACACTTGCTCAGATGCATGTTGTCGATGTGGGTGGTAAAGGAGAGGCAGAAATCTAAGGTGACGGCTAGGTTGCTGTCTTGGGCACAAGACCGCATTCAGGGTGAAACAGAGAGCTTGCCACTGGTCCTGTTGAGGTGGCAGTCCCTGGGGAACATCCAGGAAACGATATGGCCTGGCCCTGGTGGTAGTGGGGGCAGCATGTCAGAACTGTAATTTTACTCATGAGGAAAGTAGAGTCCAGAAAGGTGGAGCAACCTGCTTAGGGTCACACAGCTACTTGCTGGTTATTCCAGGTCCAGAAGCTAAGTCTCCAGCATTTGTCTAGGTGTATTTCCGCTCCAGTTGTTGGCTCAGTAGCCTCTGGAAAACATGTAGAGATATGTTTATGTAACCATGTTGTCCCTTGCTTGAGAAGATACTGTTGATAGTAAAAATGTGGGCCATAAATCCATGTGGGGACTATGCCCCATTTGCATCTCATTTGATTCCATCTGCCCTGTCTTAACACAATTATGGCAACTTTAGGCAAGTGGTTGCTTAACACAGTGGAAAGTCTTAATTACTCTTTAATAGCTATGTACAGAGGGAAAGTCGACCTTAATGTTTAATCATTTGGTTGTCTCTCTAAAAAGTTTATTGTGGTATTCCATTTGTGTACTCATAAAATATATAAATGCATATCTGTTCCATTTCCATTTTCATTCCAGATTTCAGTGGCACAAAAATATTTTCTTTTTGAAGTATTATTGCTATATAAACACAGCAAATTTAATGAAAAATTAAAAATTAAAAATCCGCCCACAGTCTTTTCATAACAACAACAACGAAATTCAGGCTTTATGTTCTTTTACTATCTCTCCACATCCATATGGTAATTCTAATTTACATTCATTTTTCTAACTGTTTTCTCCCTCCAAATATTTTGCCATATTGTTTGCTCGTTTGTTCATTCATTCATCCATTTGGCAAACATCTAAGTATCTTCTAGATGCATGGTATTTGGGGTTATGGTAGTGTCTGTCCTTACGAAGCTAACATTTGGAAAATAGAGGAATGGTTAGGTGGGTGACATACTCACAGGTAACAAGTAAGACCTAATAGAAAAACAATTGCAGTTGATTTAATAATCATGTTACTTTGATGTTGTAGACATAATATAACTACCGCTTATTTTTTCCTCATTGTGTCAGTCAGGGTCTCAGGAGGAAATGGGTGGCACACCCAAATTAGGGTAAATGGAGGCGGCTTTCATATGGGGACAGTCACACCAGGGTGATGCAGTGCCCTAGTGCTAGGGACTGTAAAACACCTGTTACCTAAAGGACCAGAGGAAGAGACATTTTGGAAGTGAACATTGTACAGATACCTTCAGTGTGTTAGGTGGGTGCTGTGCTCAGTGCTGAGGAGAAGGGACACAATGTACTAGGGGGGTCTTCTGCCTCCAGAGAGTGAAGAGCAGGACAGCAGGTCAGAGCGGCAGAGGCGGGCTCACAGGGAAGAGGCACGAGGCTGATGGGGCCGAGGGGTTTCATTTTGGAGAGCTTCCAGATTGAAGCACCTAAGCACTTCCCTCCCTGAGGGATGTATAGGACAAGGGGTGGGGGGCATGCTTACTTGGGTTGTGTGTCTTCTAAACTTGTGAATTTTGCGTTGGGTGCTTTGCTGAGCATCGCCAATTTGGGGAACTGTTGGCTTTGGGGAGCTTATGCTGAACCTCGTAAGGGAAAAGGGAAGAGAGGTCAGAATCCAGTGGCATCTTTATGGCTGTAACTCTGTGTGTGTGTGTGTGTTTCTCTGTGTCTTTGGATGAATGAAACCTTGGCTTTGGCTCCCGTTTTCAAAGACACGGTGTAGGGTCTTTACTGCTAGGAGACAGAGAGGCTTGTCCAGAGATGAGCCTAGAGAAAACCTGGAAACTGATTCTGCTTCTTAATTTAAGCTGTCCCATTACCCATAATTCCTTCTCAGTATTGAAATTTTCAGTCATAAAGTCAGAACGTGGCCACTTTTGATCCTGAGGCCCCCCCCCGACCCCATAAGACAGAAGGCCAACAGTGACCTCCCCTTGACTTTGGGATATCTTTTGGTTTGTTTGTCTCTCTTTATCTCATATTGTAAACTACCTCAAATCCTTTTTGGAAACAGGTGGGACTTTATCCATTTATTAGCTAATAAATGAGTGAGTTGTTTTCCTTTGTCTAAATCTAAACAGTCAGAAAGCTAGGCAAGAATTATTTCCATACCTCAGTTTTATGAGGGACAAACTTGGATCATGATTATTTAAAAAAAAAAAAAGTGAAACGTCTAGGAACTGTCACAGGATTAAGTCAGCTCTACCTTTATCTTTCACAGTGTTTGATTATTTTTCTTTATACCTCAGCATCCTATAATATCTCTGTTCAGTACCAAAGGTATTTCTAGTTTTTGAAGTAGAGAGTCTCCTTAATTGACAAAACACTTTTGCCCCCATCCTGTCACTCCTGCTTGAAGCTTTTCTGTGGCTCCCATTATCACCAGATTAAAAGTCATCCCTGGTCACCTGTCCACCTCCTGAGCCTCATCTTCTTCCACACTGTTTGCTCTCTCCACTCTGGGTTTCTGTGAGGTCCTTTATCCTGACTCACTCACTCTGGACTTAAGACCTTGGAACATACTTTCTCTGGCCTCTCCCCCTTCTTACTGGCTAGGTTTGTTCATTATACTCCCATCCGTACCTGTACTTATCCCTTATAAAATGTCAGTCCTTCTCCATAGAAGATAGTGCCCATGAAGAGAGATTCTGTATCGTTCTTGTTTACTGCTGTATGCCGTGCTTCCTGCTCAGTGCCTGGCAGACAGTGCATGCTCAAGAAAGATTTGTTGACAAAAATGAAATGTGTCCTTTACAGTAGTCAAGTTTTGTTGACATTAGTAACCCGTATTTGGTAGGTACTATCAACTTGTAGGTAACTATCATTTTTAACCAGTTAGTATCCTTCCTTTCTCAATAAGCATGGATATCTTCAGTCTGCACATAGTGGCAACTTTTCATGCCAGGTGACTGTTGGCACAAGGGGGATTGTGTGTGCAAGTGACTGGCTCAGCCCCTGGCTTCGTGAACATGCTCATGGTCCATGTGAAGTGAAGCTTTACAATACGAAACTTTCACTTGCATCATCTCCACGGATGGCCTCATCATAACCTCTGAACTTGGCAGAGCAAACGTCTTTATCCCCACCTTACAGCTAAGAGATGTTCCTGACAATACCCAAGCAGTGTGTGGTTGAGCAGTTGTACCAAACTTTCGCTCTGAGGATGGAGACAACATCAGGCCACACTGACTGGGAGGACAGCAGTATAGAGTTACAGTAGCCACAGAAGACCATTCTCAGTTTGGATATATTTTTGCCTTAAACAGGTCATGTGATGAGTGGCTATCTGTTTCAGTATGGGTTTGCATTTTTAAGTACCAGGGTAGCATGACCGAAATGCCCAGATGATCTGGTGCACTTACTCACTGCGCTCACGATGCTTTAAATGTTCTAGTTTATTTACCCGTTTTACAGATGAGAAGCTGAGAGTCAGAGGATATCATTAACCAAAAAGACTCAGCTGGGGAATGGAGTTGGGATTCAGACCCAGATTTCCTGACTCATGTTAGGGAGGTTCTCTCTGTGCACTAAGAGTAAGGGGCAGCCTTGAATACATGGTTTAGGGATCACTGTGTGTCTAAGCAGTCCTGGACCAAGATCATCGCTATTTGGTTGTGTAATTTATTTCATGATGATGATTATTAGCCTTCTTCAGCGAGCCATTCTGATAAATGGCAGGCCCTAGCTCCAGTTAAGCATCATCCATCCAAGTACGATTGCTGTACAATTTATTTTCCTCTGGGAATTGCTCCACATGCCTCTAATATAATGTGAAGGCTGCGGCTGCCTTGTTTCCTGCTGCTCAGTTCCCTTCCCTGGCTCAGTTCAGCGATTGTAGAGCGTGCTGGTGGCTGCCCAGAGAGCAGGGGTCTTCTCCATTATTCATGATGTTAGTGGTGGGTTGTCGGCTTTGGCCTGTGCAGACTGGAATGGGCTCATTGATGGCAGCAGGTGCAGCTGCTTCCTGGGGAACTGGCCACAGCCCTGATGCAAGCTGAGGTCAAGGGCTGTTGGGGATAAGGGCTCTGCAGAGCAAAGGTCTCATCAGGGTAATTGGCAGTCTTCAGTCTCCTTTGGCACAGCCCGAAACTCAACTGCGATTCGAGCGTGGGTAGGGTCAACCACGACTGTGTGATTCTAGATGGTTGTGCTTGGGCTTCGTTCTGGTGATAGGGGAGACAGGATAGTCAGAGCCTCAGACCTCAGCTGGAGCCAGCTTTTTAGATTCTGGATTGTTTCATGCACCACGCCTGTCTCCTCCACCACCCAGTCCCGCCACATTATTCCTCCTCCTTTATTTCGTTACTAAATACAGCATGTTTATTTTAGCAACTAGTCTGTGGCCTACTGAATCCTTTAGTGTTTTATTTGATGGACTCATTTTTGGTTAGTAGCCTGGTCCCCAAACTCACATTTCATTGGCCCCATTTCCCGCTGTGCTTTCCATGGTAGTTTGCTTAGCTAGCCACCAATGCCAATCTGCTTGGCTACCTCAGTTTTTCATCACTCTATGTGGCCACTGCCATAGCATGGAAAAGCTGCGGCCACCAAATCCTAGGGACGTTAGGATCTTTCCTTCCCTAGAAATAGCTCAGTCCCATCTTTTTATTTTAAACACCAGAGAAACGGAGCCCTGATGTGTTGAAAAATTTTGCCCATAGGTTCCCCCATCATCAGTCCCCATTAGATGACTTCTTTCTTTGCTACTGATGACTGGCCTGGCATGGCAGACAGCAAGGACCGGTGACAGCCCTTCTTCTGTTAGCTGGCAGTTGGGCATTGAAAAGTGTCAGAAGACCCAACAAACTTGCTTCAGCAGAATATGCATTTGGTGACCTGTGGCATTGAAAAGTCCAGGACGGCTGGCTACACGAGAAGAGTCAGATGTTGTTCTCAGTCCACATCAGGCCTTGTTTCTTTCCTTTTTGTGGCTATTTCCCATTGCATTGACTCCATTTTCTTGCTCTACCTGTCTCATCTATTTGAAGTCCTGGGGGAGGGGGGGTGGCAAAGCTCTGCCTCTTCTCCAGCCTTCTTGGCACCCAGTCCCACTAGCCTCTGAATTTGGCTGTCCTAGTGAATACGGAGTAAGAAGCGGAGGCCACTGAGATGCATGAAGGTTACGGAGTTGTTGGAGCGGGGAGGGCTTTTCAGGTCTCTGTCTCGGTTACTGATTGCTGCATAACAACGACCCCCAAAACCTAGTAGCTTAAAATAACAACTTATTATATTTGATGATTCTGTGAATCAGGAATTCAGGCAGAGCACCGAGGAGATGGCTTATAATTGCTCTGTGGTTTCTGTACCTTAGCTGGGAGCTGGCCAGACATCTCTCTCCCTCGCCCCTTCGTCTTGCCCCACACCTCCAGTCTTCCTTTGTGACTAGTGTGGCCTTCCTCATAGCAGGACAGCTTCAGTGTAAGTTAGACATTTGACATGGACGGTTAGGGATCCGAGAGAGAATGCTCCAAGAGACAGGAAGTGGAAGCTGCTAGCTTCTTTAGTCCTGGGCCCAAAAATCTGCGAAGCATTACTAATATGGTATTCGGTTGACCTGGCAGTCAAGAGAGCCCACCTAGATTCCAGGGGAGAGGACCTCTTCTATTCCCAGATGGAATTACCTGAGGCCCCCCAGAGAAGCAGTGATTGACCTAATTTCTCAGAGTCCTCTTCTCAGAAATAAAATGAAAACCAACAACAACCGAGGGAAAAGTCCATACCCTCTCCAGCCAGAATACCTGCACTCACCATCTTTTGCTACCTTTTTTTGTGCTGTCTCCATGAGTCTTGGGATCGCAGGGCAGGGTGAGCCCGGGTATCTAGCTTCCCCTTTGCGAATAAGACGCTGCCAACGTGCGGCTTGTCTGAGCTGCCTCTTCCTCCCTTCGTCCAGTGCTCCTCCTGTTACCTACTGGACCACTGACAGATTTCTGTGTGAAATCATTCATTTCAAAACCTAATGATGTCAATATTGTCTGACTTTCTTGTCTCCCGTGCCTGTGGCTGCTCCCCATGTGCTGTGTGTGCATGCACTCAGGGAGATGAGAGAAGGGGGAGAGTCCCCATTCCTTCTCTTCTGGAAGGAGGGAACACTTGCAGCCTCTCCTCACACAGAGCCTGACGTCTCCTTCTAGACGTGTGTGAGGCAGGAGAGAGCTAGTCGAACGTGGTCGTGCAGGGGTTTCAGCAATTTCTCAGGAAACCAGTGAACTCCCCTCTTTTAAGGATGGGAGCTTTCTCCCATTTGTGAGTTATCTCATACCTGGTGTGAGGACATACTGTTCTTTATATCCTTATGTTTCATGTGATCACCCAGAATGCCTCCAAAGCAGGCACTGTCTTCATGGAATTATTAGATAACTGAATTGGCTTAGAATTTATTTACAATCTGGGACACCTGGCAAAGAAGATTCTAGTTGCGAATCCCATGTGCATGTGTGTGTACGTGTGCATGGGCACCTGCACGCAGAGATGCGCCATGTCCTTAACATCGTAGATGGGGCACAAAGAAATCCCCAAAACACACATATTGGGTTGGGCAGTCGGAGGAAGCAAGGAGATTACTTGAATGCAACGCTCATTTATTTCCTTGCATTAATTTCCTTAATCAGATATAACCAGAAGATGCAATCTCCTGGATGTTCTTTTGTTTTTTAATCCTCACAAAGTGAAGGGATCAGGCCAACAGTGTTTTCCATCCCTCAGGAAGAGTGTGGTTCCTACTTGCACTTGATAGTTTTAATCTGTATTTAAAGTTTGCAGTTTCGTTCTCCACCTGAGCGTTTGGGAGAAGTTCTGAGCCCTGGAGATGAACAGTTAGCTTAATAGAACGATATTTGGGGAAAGTTCGTGGGGCACAAGGGTCACTGGCTCAGTTCTCAGTTTCTGTTGAGTTGATTTCATTGTTACCCTTGGTGACAGCCACTTCTAGGCCCTTGCTTTTTAAAGGGGGTAGATCTAGTGGTACATTGAATAGAGAGGTCATATACTGGATGGCGGGCCGGGTCAGGGAGGAGTTAGAGGGCTCTAGCCAGGTCTGCCCCCCA
Organism: Neomonachus schauinslandi; assembly: GCF_002201575.2. Lineage (NCBI taxonomy): Eukaryota > Metazoa > Chordata > Mammalia > Carnivora > Phocidae > Neomonachus > Neomonachus schauinslandi. Next base: position 73,173,334 of record NC_058403.1, read on the forward strand.
GGTGCCCTCACAGCTGCATATATCCCACAGCTTTGCTCCCTACTTCACCCTTCAACTCATTTCTTAAGACCCCCAGATTCCATGCTGTGGTTATTTTGATCATGTGCAGGAAATGCCTCCTACTTACAGATGAAAGAAATAGGATTTGCTCTCTTTGCCCTTCCAGTGGACTCTTTGTTCGTGTCTTTGAGTAATTTCCACTTAGTCCCTCTGAATCCTGTCTCCATATGGAATCCCAGAAGCCCGTTTACATGCTTCAAAAGAAGAAAACACAAAACCGCGAAGGTAGTGGCGTCTAAGTCGGGAACTGAGATCTAATCTGGGTCAGCCTCTAACTTGCAGTTCACGTAACCCTGGGGCACCCCCTGGCCTCATCTAGGCTGCCAGCTTGTAGGACTAAAACCCAGTGACATGTGAGGGTGCTCTGGAAGGGGGGAAGCTCTACGCAAGAGGTTATATAATTATGTTCTGAGAACGCCCCCAGCTGTCAGATACGACACACTGACATCCTCTCTTGCTCCTTCACTGTTGGGAAGCAGCTGTTAGCTTCATTTCTGCCGCTCCCTTCTCCATATGCCAGAGCGAGGAGGAATGAATGGATTAAAACTCTGTTGGGGGTGGGGGAGACCATCTGATGTGTCTTCTGCCTAGCTTTTCATCAGTGAGTATTTTAAGTTTTGATATTCCCATTGAAGCTGTAAGGGGGAGTATAGATCCAGTGTTGTGGAAGGAACGTAGTGGTCTGGTCCCTCCAAAGCCAAACAGGAAAATGACATGGTGCTCTGGTTATAGGGGTAGGAACTAAAGAGGACTCTTCAAAACTGGAGCTGGGGTTGTCCAAGCACCTGTGAGGTTTCCCGGACTAGTCTGTGTACAATTGGAGATGCTTCTCCATAGATCTTGAGTTTCATTTCTTGTCCCTCCTTCTACCCTGCATCTACCCATATCTGGGACGTAGGTCAAGGCCCTTGAACATGGGTTGTCACGTCTAGAAAGTGCTTCTGTCTTGGTCACCAGAGCACAAACTTTAAAGATCCAGTGCAGATGTAACATTTGCAGAAAGTCTTCCCTGATTCCCACTGTCACAGATGACCATTCTTGTCTTTTCCTTAGCTCTGTGTTTGTAAATGCCTCGGTTACAGCACCCATGTGAAGACATCTGCCAAGTAATGGTGGAAAATGGACAGTGAGCTTTTTGAAGGCAGGACTCATGTTATCTGTGCCTGTGTCCTCAGGGCTTAGCAGAATTTTTGCCACATATTAAGGACTCAGCGGATGTTTAATCAGTACATGAGTGAGTTAAAAAGAAAAATAGCTAAATTAGTTTCTTAACATTCCTTCTGATTCAAGAATTAATGTTAGTGCCCCATCCAGATTCCCGCTTGGAAAGCAACTCTCCTTTCCTAAGACACGGACGGAATGTTACCAGGGTAGGGCCTTGGTACGTATATTAGTTTCCTGAGGCTGTGGTAACACATTATCACTCATTGGATGGCTGAAAACAAATTTCCTCCCTCACAGTTCTGGAGGCCAAAAGTCTGACAGCAAGGAGGTGGCAGTACTCTGCTCCCTCTGAAGGCTCCTAAGAGGCCTTCCTTGCCTCTTCCTAGCTGCTGGTGCTCACCTGTGATCCGTGGCCTTCATTGTCTTTTAGCTGCATCACTTCTGTGTCTGCCTCTGTCTTAACACAGCTGCTTCTCCTCTGAACGTGGCTGTGTCCACATCTCCCTCTTCTTTAAAGGACGCCAGGCATTGGATTTAGGGCCCACCCTAATTCGGGAAGATGTCAACTTGATTACATCTGCAAAAACCCTATTTCCACATAAGGTCACGTTCATTGAATGAACAATTCAACCACAACAGCACTTTGAGCTTCTGTCATGGAATCTTGACACCTTAACTCCTCGGCCTCCCCTCCTAGTGACTGTCCAGCTTCTGCTTCAGCATCTCTGGTACTGGGGAGTTACTTCCTTCAGAGGCAGATTTTCTGTATGTGGATAGCAGTGTTGGGGGGAATTTTTCCTCTAATTGGGCCCAACTCTACCTGCCTGCCACCCCCATCACTCTGCAATTGGGGTGAATATGGAATATGTGCTTACTTCTTTTAGGGGGAGGAAGGGAGCTTTTGGAGATGGTGCTCTTGCCCTCCAAGGGTTTCCACCTTGAAATTTTCCATTTCTGTGAATCTTCATCCAGGTTATAGTTTCATTACCAAGCTTCCTGTTTGTCAGTGTGGGAGTGAAACTAGATGAGACTCTCCCAGGTGTGGTATGATCACAGATCAAAGCCAACACATCTGCTTCCAGGGAATCCACTTCTTTTCGTATAGCTTCAGTCATACTGTCTTGGCAGCCAGCATGCACCCTTGGAACACCGACTCTTGGTCGTATGTGATGCTGCTAAGCCCTGTTCCTCTCAGTTAGCATTTTGACCCCAAGAGTAGGACCTGGCCCTTGTGTGATTATACTTTTCTCTGTTGCCCTTGGCCTATTGCGTCGGCCCGTAGCCCCAGCCTGCTGAAGCACCTGTGTCACAGAGTTGTCACTGCACATTGGAGGATGATGGATTGCATTGCGGGAGGGTAGAGGGAGGGACCATCACTAGAAATGGGTCCGTGTTAGAGGCTACTGTGCTGCTTCTCCATTCCCAGGCAGCTCACCAGCACGGAACCTAGATATGATTGGGCTCTAACTGTAGAAGAGGCATTAGGATTTGGGGGGCAGCTCCTTCATACCATTGGATGGGGGGTCTCCTCTGATACTTAGGTACTAGTTGGATACAAGTAGACTCTGGTGGTCACAACTCTTTCTCTTGGAATGAATTTACATTTACATTGAATGAATTTGAATAAATGAAGGCCATAGATGGTCAAAACCAGAAAAGACTGGCACTACTAACCTAAAGGCAGTAAAGGGTCGAGATTAAGTACATGAGCCTGGATTAGGCAGATTTGCACTCAGGGTTTATTTGTGATTTTGGAAAATATGACTTTGTAAAATAGGATTATAATAGTAGTATCAACTCAGAGGGTTGTTATAATTAAATGAGATAATAGGATCCAAATAATTTTCTAAGGTGTAGTCAGGAAGGGAAACTGAGGCCCAAAGAAGTCAAATGATTTCTCCAAGGTCACTCGGTGTGTGCCACCTCACACCAGGCTCTTTGGTCTAACCCTCTCCAGCACTTCAGAAGTCATCTGTCTACCAATCTGCTTTTGTTCACAGAATAAAGAAAGGGAAATAAAGTTGGTGCTTAAAGCCTCCCTCATCAGCAACTCAGCAACTGCCTGCATCCTGAGGCCGTGTCCTCTCTGTTTTCTATATGCAGTGTGGACTATATTTTCTTTCAGTCTCCTATGAATTGGAGAGGTGTATTGTACCAGCTTTCCTAAATTGCCACCATCAGTATTCCACTGCCTTGATTTCTTATGCATGCTAATGGCTTTTCTCCTTTTGAGATGTACTTGTTTCCCAGATCAGTCTTTTCAACATTAAAATACATACATACATACATACATACATACATACATATATAAAATAAAATAAAACAACTAAAAAAGAAAAGGAAAAAAATCAAAGCCCTCTCTATATCACCATGAGTTTCTGCCTGGAATTTTGTGGCGTGACTCTAAATGGGGGTAAAGAAACCACTGCTCCGCGGGGCTGGAGAGACCCTGGCTGGCCTTTCTGGGCCAGTCAACTCGGAGCCCAGGCAGAGTGAAGAGGGAGGTGGGGTTTCAGCTCAGAGAACCACTTGGCCCCCTTGTGCACAACAGTTTGAAGGCCTGTGCTGTCTTCACTGGCTTTCAGGAGTCATGGCCCCTCTCTCCCACCAGCTGGATTGCTATATTCTTAAGGGCTTTGCGAGTTTGATGACACCAAAGTAGCCTTCTGAGTTGGGTGATACCCTTCCACTCTTATTTATACAGGATTATCTGTATACATTTTACCGGAGGCTTGGGGCTCCAGTCTGCATGATCTCTGCTTTAGTTTTCTTTGTACATCTTACATTTCAGACAGAGGAACCCCTCACTGGTCTTACACTGTTCCCGCCACCTGTGATGTCTACTCTGGTCCCCACTTCACATCGGTGTCTGTTCTTTCTGAAGACCATCCATCACTTAAAAATGAGATCAGTGTTGTCTGCTTCATAAAGCTGCCTCTAATTTCTGTTTTTATTCATTGATTTATTCATTGCTTTCAATAAACATTTTATTGAATATCTCATTTGCGCTATGCTCTGTGCTGTGGATGAAGCACTGAAGAAACAGAAAAAGATCACTGCCCATGGCTTTTCCATTCTACTTAGGAAGAAAGAGAGAGAGAATATGTTATATATATGATGTCAGATGGTAAGGTGGGGATGGGGAGGTCATTTGAAGTAGGATGGTCCAGGAGGGAGGCCTTACTGCCAAGGTCATATTTGAATTAGGATCTGAAGATAGAAGTACTGTCTTCCTCTGACTTCCCTTCCTCTCCCTCTCTCTGCCTTCTTCTGATGTGAATGGGAACATGTTGGGGGTCAGGAGAAAGGAAGCTGTGCACACACTTGCCATTGCTGTCTATCATTTTGTCTTCAGTGCTTACGAAGTGACTTTGGAGCCTTTATTGTTGCCTCGGCTTATTTCACTGACATTCCTAGTGAACTGAAGCAAGATGTGTCCTTTTGTTCACGGAGGGGTCAGGGATCCCTCTGGGTCCGTGGTCTTTAGTGATGGTGCTGTGCTGTAAGCCCAGCAAACAAAAGCCCCTTCCAAAGGCTTCGTTTTCTCAACCTTAAAATAAGGGAGTTGAATATATGACTCCTGAGCATGCTCCCAGTTCTGAAGTCCCTGCACCTGATCCTATGAAATTCTAGTTCAGGTCGCATGGTGTGCAAGGTCCTTGGCTGATGATGCCAGCTCACAGACTGCCCCACTGCTTCTGGTGCAGGCTGCACCCTGTAGGGAGCACCTCCTACCGACAGCATCCTGCGTCCTAGGAGAGTGTCCTCTCTAACCAGGTCATGAGCACCCAGTGCCAAGCCTGGGAACATACCTTGCCCCCTTTATAACCTGCAGTAGTAGGCTCTGTGTTCAGGGTTAGTTAATTAATAGCTCCATGCGTCTCTCTCTCCGTTATTTATTGAGTGCCTGGAGAGTCTGATCGGCCCTGTGATAGATACTGGAAATACTCTTCCCATGAGTCCTCTAGAAGCTCACAGTATGTCAGATGAATAATATTATTTGTAAAGCACTTTGTTGTTTTCCTGGTGCTTTCACTTCTGCTACCCTACTGATCCTCAAACATCCTTATGATTGAGGCAGAACTTATAATACGAAGTTATATTTTGAGCCCTTTAAATTATAGGAATGCAGTAATATGACTTGGCAGAAAGAGAGAGAGAGCGCACACAAGAGCAGTCAGTTTCAGTTGTGCTGGTGGCCTGGTGTCTGGAGTCCCACCATAAGACAGTGTCCTTAGAGGCAGGAGATGGGGATGGAGACATAGGTCCATTCTCTGCTTTGGTCTCAGGTCCCATGTGCCTTTCATGGTATATGTATTAAATCATGCAGTCCCTACCTTTGGGGTGATTTTAGGGATTTCCAGGGCTGCTTTTAACATATGTGATTTTTGCCTTACCTATTGACTTGGGAACTGAGTTCCTAGTATAAAAATTCCCACTTTTTCCCACGTCACAGATGAGGAAATGGTTTTGGAGGGAGGAATGTTCCTCCTCTCTCTGCATGGGAGGCCGAGTGAGAATTGATCATATGCCTTCCTCACCTGCAACCAGGGCTTCTTCCTCGTGAGCCTCGTTTTTGTAATTCCTCGGGAGACACGTAACTGTGGACTGGTAATGCCTACGGGGAGAGAAGCTTGTCCAGGAACTGGCAAGATGTGCATGTTGAACGGATAATAAGAGAGTGGGTTCCCTTTGAGTCTTCGGCGGCTCTGGACTGCCTTGGGTTCCTTCTGGCCGGGGTTGGAGACGCCTGTTTGGAAATCTGTAGCTGCTTCTCCTCTGGCAACTAATGAATTCTGAGTAACTTTGAATGCTCCCCCGACTCAGCTGCAGTTCTTTAAAGCCCGTCTTCCACATGGAATTGGCAGGTGCATTTAATTGTTTGGGAGCCAGATAAAAATGCTTTGTTCTTTGTTCCAGCATTATGCCATTTCAAAATATCTCTTCTCCCACAAATTGCTGAGGCTGTTCAGTTTGGGCCTTAAATTGGCTCTCTCTGAGCAGATCTTTCAATTTATATTCCAAGGCCTTTTCTTTCTGATTATGCATTTAGGGTATCCGTTAGGTTTCTTAATCTATTCATATTTATTTTTGCCTTTCTCTTCCCCCTTTAAATCTCCTCCACGGTGAAAAACATGCAGTCGTGAGAAATGCAAGTATTTCTTTTTCTTTTCTGGGCACCGTAGCTTATGATTCTTAATATTTTGGGGGGCTTAGTATTTTTCTTTATGCCTTAGGATAGGGTTCATGATAATGATAATGATGATTATCATGATTAAAATGTTTCCTTTTTAAGCCTGTTCCTGCACTTAGATCTCAAGTAGGCAGCAGGTTATCAGTGAACAAGAAAAACACCCAGGAAACCATGTTCCAGACTTCACAAAACGTGCCAAGCATAACTCCAGGTGCTGGGGTAAAGCTGTGGGAGAGATATTTTGGGTCTCTGTCCTCATGGTGCTTAGAGTCTGGGTTCCTCTGTATTTCATCATTTTTCCTGTGGGGGAGGCATTGTGAGTCTCATTCACCTGTGAGGAAACTGAGGCTGACAGTGCTGACAGCATCTGTCTGAGCTCACACAGTCAAAAAGGATTGGAGGTGGCTTTCAGCCCCAAATGTGGAGGAACTCAGCCCCAAAAGTGCTAGTGTTAGAGCCTGTGCTCAAGGGGGATATTCCAACTTGACCTCTAATCAGATGTGGAGGGAGGTGGCCCTTCCCAAGTGCAGGTGGAGTCTCTCCTCATTTCCTCTCTTCTGAGCACTGGAAACATTATGGCATGTGGACCTCTGGTGCTCCCTCTTTCTTGCTTTACAACTTTTCTGAAGCTCCATCGTCTATCCATGAAACGGAAGGGCTTGGAGAAGGAGGAGGGAGGGAGGGAGGAGAGGCTAACATTAAAGGGAATGGGTTCTGGAGTTGACAGACCTAGTAACAACACAGACACATATATGAAATATTTGCAGGCATTATTTTTCTATTGTGGTTACATTTGTGGTGAACTGAAATTTGGTTGAGTGTCAAATGAAAGTCACATTTCATTAAATGCTACCTTAGTGTGAAGAACTAGTTGTCACGGAAGTGGCCATGAAGAAAGGAGGGTTGAGTTCCAACAGGGTCGTCACGGACTGGAGTGGCTGCGGGTTGGCGTAGGGCTGTGGACTGCAGTGGCCTGAACGTGAAGAAGAGCTTGGAAGGCTGACATGGCCAGTGGGAATGACTGGTCTTAAAGTCCAGGCTAAGGAACTTAGGCCTCATTCATTCGTTCGTTTGTTCATTCATTTCTTCTTTTTCTTTTTTTAATTTAATTTTATTATGTTATGTTAATCACCATACATTACATCATTAGTTTTTGATGTAGTGTTCCATGATTCATTGTTGGCGTATAACACCCAGTGCTCCATGCAGAACGTGCCCTCTTTAATACCCATCACCAGGCTAACCCATCCCCCCACCCCTCTCCCCTCTACAACCCTCAGTTTGTTTCTCAGAGTCCAAAGTCTCTCATGGTTCATCTCCCCCTCCGATTTCCCCCCTTCATTCTTCCCCTCCTGCTATCTTCTTTCTTTCTTTTTTTTTTAACATATAATGTATTATTTGCTTCAGAGGTACAGATCTGTGATTCAACAATCTTGCACACTTCACAGCGTTCACCATAACACATATCCTCCCCAATATCTATCACTCAGCCACCCCATCCCTCCCACCCCCCACCACTCCAGCAACCCTCAGTTTGTTTCCTGAGATTAAGAATTCCTCATATCAGTGAGGTCGTATGAGACATGTCTTTCTCTGATTGACTTATTTCGCTCAGCATAATACCCTCCAGTTCCATCCACGTCATTGCAAATGGCAAGATTTTGTGGGTTTTTTGATGGCTGCATAATATTCCATTGTATATATATACCTCATCTTCTTTATCCATTCATCTGTTGATGGACATATTGGCTCTTTCCATAGTTTTAGGCTATTGTGGACATTGCTGCTATAAACATTGGGGTGCACGGAGCCCTTCGGATCACTACATTTGTATCCTTGGGGTAAATACCCAGTAGGGCAATTGCTGGGTCGTACGGTAGCTCTATTTTCAACTTTTTGAGGAACCTCCATACTGTTTTCCAGAGTGGCTGCACCAGCTTGCATTCCCAACAGTATAGGGGGGTTCCCCTTTCTCCACATCCTCGCCAACATCTGTTGTTTCCTGACTTGTTAATTTTAGCCATTCTGACTGGTGTGAGGTGGTATCTCATTGAGGTTTTGATTTGGATTTCCCTGATGCCGAGCGATGTTGAGCACTTTTTCATGTGTCTGTTGGCCATTTGGGTGTCTTCTTTGGAAAAATGTCTGTTCATGTCTTCTGCCCATTTCGTTCATTCATTTCTGATGCTGGGGTGTGTGGAGGATGGCGCAGAGTCAGTATGCTAAACTGCGGCAAAGGTTATTAAAACAGTCTCAGTGGGGGAGAGCTGATGAGGGCGGGACTCACGGGCAGTGATGATGGGGAAGAAAAGTAGCTGAGAGAAATCAAAGGTGGTAAGATGCTTTCAAAGCACTTTGAAGGATCTGGATTTCTGGGTGGTCTTGGAAGTAGAAACAGGCAAACCCAGGGTAACGTGGAAATGTAGTTAAGAGTGCTACAGGCAGAGAATCAGGGGCATGGGGATTAAAGTGACCCTGCAAAGACTGTGCAAGAGGGTCTGTGGTGGGGACTTAGTTCTGAAGATTCTAAGACACGGTTTGAGCTTTTGCTGCACAACCGGGCTTCACCTGCTTCTTTAGCCATCTCCTGATTATGTCAACCACACTGGTGCATTTTCTTTTGTTCTGATTGTTTTAAATTTCCTATGTTTACAGCCTTTGCATTCTAGGAAATGCACGAAAGACTATTTCTTTTTTTTTTTCTCTCCATTATAAAATGAAGAGACTGTTTCCTCTTCTTATTTGAAGTGATCCTTTACTTTCCCTTCTTCTGTTTTTCCCTTCTTTAAAAATTTCTAAGAAAACGACCTTAGGACATCTATATGGAACAGGTTGCAAGGATGGTTCAGCTGAGTGCTAGAAAATACTTAAGAATTCTTTACTGCCTGCCTGCTCAGGCAAAGAAACCGTTGCTTTGAAATATGGGCCTATTTGTTTCCTATGGTATTCTGTCTCCTTACACGCATCCTTTCTAGTTCATTTATTTTTGTAGCCATTACACAGATTAAAGAGGGACTATGAATCCTGCCGCATGTTGGGAACTGGCGCTGTGCATCCCGATCACCATCTCTGGTTATGCGCTCAGCCGGAAGGATGAGACAGGCTCCCCCTCCCCCCTTTCTCCTCCTGAGCTGGTTTGTCCAAGTTCTACTGTTTGATCGTTTGCCCTGTTGGCAGAACCTGCCTCTGACCCTCAGCCACAGTGAATGAGTGTGTGCTGGCGCTACTCCAGATGCCTGGGGGCCAAAACTTTGCCCAAGTTGGCCCGTCATTCCTCACAGCTGCTCGGTTGTTCTAGTCTTTGTTGATATTTCCTAGAAAATTTTGGCTCCACATTTGTCATTGGTTACTTAGTTTCTTTGACATTTAGCTTGTCTTTCTGTTGGGGACTGTCGGGGATACAGTGATAAGACTTGGATACAGTCCTGGAAGTAGCTCTAGGGGAGAAAGAAGAGGAATGATACCTTTTTTTCTTAAAGTGTGCAATGTCGTGGTTTTAGTATACTCACAAAGTTGTGCAGCGATCACCACGATCTAACTGCAGAACGTTTTCATCACCTCAGGAACAAAGCCCAAACCCACTAGCAGTCACTTTCCCTTCCTCCTTCCCCACACCCCCTGGCATTCACTAATCTACTTTCTGAATCTGGGGATTTGCCTATTCTAGACATTCCACATAAACAGAATCATGTAATACATGGCCTTTTGTGTCTGGCTTCTTTCACTTAGCATAATGGTTTCAAAGTTCAACCATGTTGTAGGCCATAATAATACTTCATTCCTTTTTGTAGCCAAATAATATTCCATGGTGTGGATAATCACATTTTTTTATGGGAATAATATCTTGAGTAGTATCTTTGAATGTTTTCTATACTCATTGTTCCATGAGCTTTATCTTTTTATTTTTTCATATATTTTTAAAAGATTTTATTTATTTATTTGACAGAGAGAGAGAGCACAAGCAGTGCAGGGAGGGGCAGAGGGAGAAGGAGAAGCAGACTCCCCACTAAGCAGAGAGCCTGGCGTGGGGCTCCATCCCGGGACCCTGAGATCATGACCTGAGCTGAAGGCAGATGCTTAACCAACTGAGCCACCCAGGTGCCCCAAGCCTTATCTTTTTAAAATCATTTGTCTTCACATCAAACTTACTTGGTAACCACAATTATAATCACCATTTTATACCAAAGGAAGCAGGCATAGATAGGCTGCACAGCTAATACTTGGCTGAGTAGGCTGGGTGTAACTATAGTCTTGTGCTCTTACCCACCTCATGGGAGAAAGTTACACAGGTCTCTACTGTGAGGGTGAGTAGCTCAGAGTTGGGGGCGGCCTGAGGTGTGGGGTGGCTGATGTGATGTATGTTGTACTCGGAACCATTCCTACACGCCCTTTGGATTATGGCACACAGTGGATTGAGGCCAGCAAAAGTGTTTAGGCCACAGGGAGATGGGTGGAGCTCTCAACTCACTGCCAGGTTTGGTCACAACTGACGTAGGCAGTGTGCGGGGCTGAGCCTGAGGCCACGAGTTTTCAGACAGTCTGTGCACCTGGGTGGGGCTGGGCAGGCAGGAACTCGATAGCAAGCAGCTCTTTTTTGCTGGAATGTAGAGGAGTACATGCAGGGCAAAGGGTCATATCCAGCTCATCACATGTGTGATGAGTGATGGAATGAAGGAGAGATAACCATGGGTGGGTGCCAGATTTGAACATCCATTCGAAGAGTCCGTGCAGAGAGGGGCTTTGAGGGGCTTGGAAACCTGCGGTGATACCATACTGGCTTTTTGAGTGGTGTCTGTCGTGCCCAAGTCCATCCAGATTTCTGGGACTCTGCTGGAGCTTCTGTCCAGCACCTGGCTTGCGGGGAAAACTATCCAGGTCCTTTCCGATGGCATTATAGAGTGAATGTCTGGGAGATGGGAATTCGATCCAGGCCTAGTCTTTGCTTTAGTGGAGCCCCTGGGTGTTATTCTGGGATAGAATACTTCTGTCCCTGGCAGTTCAGTTATTCATTCAACAGATATTGGAGGCCCTACTATGTGCCCAGAAGTATTCAAGGCCCTTGAGACACACATCATTGAACAAAATAATAAGGACTCTCTCTCCCTTGGAACTTAGACATTCTATGGAGGGAAGGAGACCATAAACAATTGACATGATAATACGTTGTCATTTTGGTTTTTATTTAATACATCAAGTGTTCTTAAAGAGGAGAGTAAAGGGGATGGGAGGAGGTTGAAATATTAAATAGAATAAGAGGGTGATGTTGAAGCAAAAACTTGCAGATGGTTAAAGATGAGCTATGGGAACATCAGAGGAAGTGTTCCACCCAGGGCAGAATTTGAAGATGTTCACAGAACAGCGGGAACGTGAGTATACCAAGTGTGAGCGTGGATGGGAAGTAGTAGGAGCAAAGTTAATCACCCCTCTGCCATTGGGAGGACTCCGGCTTTTCCTCTGAAAAAAGGGCAGCATTTCAGGACTGAACAGAGGAGTGACACATTTGCACATGAACTTTAAAATCATCCCCCTGGCTGCAGCAGTGAGAATCTTACAATGATATTGAATCTGTAATATGCTAAGTGCACTTCTTTGAGTAGGCAGATTAACTGCTCAAAAAATTAAAAATCATGCCTGTGGTAGGTACAGAGCCTGGGGAATTCTGGAGTCCTCCGGTAGACCCTCAGGGGCCCTCCAAATACATTTCTTTTCTTGCCTGTCGTCAATCAGAGCCTCAAGGGGGACGTGCCTACCTTCTGCAGCAGAAGCTTTGCCATGCCTTGGTCATGGTGGATGTGTTTTCCTGCTGCTGGCTGTATATATGACCAGGCTCTGGATTTTATTTCCTACAGTAAGACTTAGCAGTCAGTACTGAATCATTTACATACATTAAGCATATACTTTAAGAAATACAGATATAGCCTGGGTGGCTCAGTCCTTTAAGCATCTGCCTTCTGCTCAGGTCATGATCCCTAGTTGCAGGATCGAGTCCCGCACTGGGCTCCCTGCTTCTCCCTCTAACTCTCCCCCTTCTCGTGTTCTCTCTCTCTCTCAAATAATAAATAAATAAATAACATCTTTTTAAAAAAAGTACAGATATATGTATATAGCACATAACAGCTGGATGCTAATGTATTAAATTGCTGTAGGTTGATTTATTCCATTTCACAAGGTTTTCTTCAGGTTGGAAATATGAATGCAAAAGTGTTCTTGTAAGTCTGCAAAATACTGGGTCTTTTACACAATCCCAACTTACTCCATTGGAAGTAGGAAATAGATCAGACAGTAGTCACATTATCTCCTCTATGAATGGACACCCTCTTGTAGCATAAATGTATAAAAGTACTGACGTCACTTATTTTGTCTGGCTTACTGTGGGGCCTTCTCCAGGCCGGAATTTTTCAAAGATGCCTCCAGTATTTGAAATTCATGTTACATTTGTTGTACTGCCTTCTCCCCTCCCCATTAGAGATTTGTGGGATAGCTCCTTGGCAAAATGTCAATGCAAATGTTTGTAGAGGTGGGCGAATGAATTAAAAAGCAGAGTAGGCATTTAACTGGCAGACTGAAAGGGAAATGTCAGTTTCTGTGGGTTAGGCAGGATCTTTGCAGCATATTTAGCACTTGACTTCTTCCAAATTTGTCTACATGAAATAACCTCTCTGTTTTCACACAGGAAATATTTGAATAACTTTGAAATATGTGTGTAATGCTGGGTATGTGACCAGATGGAAGAGCATTTCTTGGCCAATAAATGTAAACAAGCTGCCACTAATGTTACAGCTGTAGACATAAATACACTTTGGGTTGGTCATATTTTATTTTTGAGAGTGTTCAGGACTTTGAAGCGAAGCCCAAACGGAGTTTCTATTTGAATTTTGTTGATGGAGCTTTCATTTGTGTCCATTTTACCTTCCTTATTGGCTAGGTTTTTTTTTTTTTTCCCCCAACGTAAAATGATTACAAGTGTTTACATTTTCCAGATAATGTCCAAATTATCATTTCCATCTCTGGTTCCCTGGGGAAAGTGCTCTGCAAACAGCTTTAGGATATTGTAGTTAAAGGAAATTGTCAGCTGAGTTGGTAGGTTACTGAGTTTGTGAAGAGTATGGGCAACTGGTCTGCTGTGTTGAATTGGGAGTTGCTTGTCCTGCAAGAACTTTGATTGTGGGTGTTATAGGGAATGGTGTTATAACCTAAAACTGAAGGAAGGTAGAGTCACTGCTCTGGATCAAGAACGGTCTTGTCACATACTGTCTTCTTTAATCCATCTCTTTAGGTGGGTTGATCTTATTCCTATTTTATAATGAGGAAAATTAGCCTTGAGAAACTAGTTCCAAGATCCCTAACTGAGAGTTAGTGACAGAGCCAGGATTTGGACCTAGTTCTAATCTACTCAAAAGCCCAAGTCCTTTTGTCTTTGGTTATCTCCAGGGAAGGAGCAAGGTCATGTTTGTTAAGCACACCCCAAAAGATTTTGTCTGACAGATCGTACCTTTCTTAATCTCTAGAGAGTTCATGGAGAACCCAGGACTCTACCTGATTATGACTTTATGTTCAACACTTAATCAGCAGAGTAATGTTGGTCCTCAGAGACCCATCGTCCAGATCTTGTTCTGACAAATAATTATGTGATTATCTTGGGGACTAATAAATCCTTAGGTTTCTTCCAGCTCTGTGACCCCGAGACCATGAGACTCAACAGTGGCTCCTTCCAGGGTATTTCTAGAGTGTCTGCCCCCATGTGGTGGTTGGTCTTCTCCAACTGGGCTGTAATTGCTACCTCCAAAGAAAAGGTTCAGGGAACCCTGAAACCAGATCACCTGGGGACTCTTAAATTAATTGGCATTTAATACAAATGTTTGCAAGAATCAGGACTTAATAATGGTTAAGTCCTAAGAAGACGCGGACTAAAAGGTTATGATATGTGCAGTAGGAGTATAGGTGGTCCCTGGCTTCGTTATTTCAGGGAGCTCTTTCCAGCAGTGTTTGAATGAATGCAGCTTGGTCCGATGATGGCTGTTTCTCTGATTTTCAATGAAATTGCCTGGCCTTTTCGCTCAGGGTATTTCTGGTGTTTCTAGTAGGAAGAGATTTGTCTGGGGTCCCTAATCTCTGAGTTCTATGAGAGGTAATGCTGTGGGTGGATGGGAGGGGGATCAGTGGTATGGCTTTATGTGTGTGCACGTGAGCATATTGACCCAAGTCAAGACCCAAGTCAGCCCGCATGGCGGGCTGAGGGGAGGGAAAGAAGGAGTGGTACACCAGGTAATTAGATATAAAAATAAAACGAAACAAAAGAAATGCCAAAACAGCCTATGTTATTATAAAAATTTATTGAAATAATACGTATGAATGGCATCTAGTAAGTACTCACTAGATACTGTTTTTTATGTTTTTACTATTACTTCTGTTACTGTTAATATATGTTTATTAAATGTGCACAGGAGAAAGACTTCTGAATTACTAAGATATGCTGTGTTTTATAACATAACTGATAGAATTAGGTGATGGCTGTGATTATGGTATAAGCCAGACAGTTGAAGGAGGGTATTCAGTGAGATCTTTATAATGATTTGGCTGAAGGGCATTATTTTAGACATAAAATGAGTGTGGACTCTTGGGTGCCACTTGCTCAAAGTCTCTGGTGGAGAGGGCAAAGTGAGTGGCGAGAGTGAAATTTGAACCTCCTTCCTGTGAGGCCTTTGGGGTGGGAGGAAGTGGCAAAGGTGAACAACCTGGCAGGGTAGAGAATGGCAGTCACGATCATAGACACAAGATGGTCTCTACCAGAAATACCCTGGAAGGAGCCACTGTTGAGTCTCTACCACAGAGATCACCAGTGACTTGGTACTGTGATGGGAGAACCTTTTTGGGTGCCAAGACCACCTGCCTGAGTTAGGGATGGTACATTGTTCCTCCTGCAACTCCTAACTGATGAAAGCGGTTGGAGTCTCTTTGTCCCTGGCTCTTAATTACAAAAGGAGAAAACCCTACTCAGTAAATTATGTCAGTTGAAGAATGTGTGCTGGTCACCCTATAATCCTCTCACATTCTTTAGGCTTCTTCATCACTTAGTCTGTAACTTTTGAGCTTCCCAAGGAAATGGAACAATGAATACATGTGTTTCTTTTAATTTTGAATCCGATTTACTTAGCAGCCAAGACTATAGTGAGTAGAGGATCACACTTGTTCAAGAGGCTGTTAATCACCAATTGTACAAGTTCCAAGTGGGAACTGACGGGCCAGAGCTTTAGTTTTGCTGGCGTTCCCTTGGAGGAAATAAGGAGAGAGTCTGCCAGCCGGCTGGTTGAGAGATGGGAGGCTTAGAAGTGGACTTTCTCCTGCAGATTAAAGAGAGGCTCTTTGCTTAAATTCAGGTTTCTCTTTTTCAGGCAAAATGTGGTGTGTGTGAATGGTGTCCTTGTGAAGGAACTGGCAGGAATCAGGCTGCGGGAGTTAATGCGGGGAAGGGGTCATGTTGGGGGGAAAGGTATCAAAGCATCTCCCCTCCCTCTGGAGTTCCCAACCTGTTGGAATTTGGGAGCCCTGTCATAGGGGTGTCTGAAGCCTCCACCTAATCTCTCTCAGTGGGTTTTGTTGGCTCCATTTGCCGGAGGAGAGAACTGACGGGTGATCTGCTTGTAAACAGAAATAGGTGGTGCCATTTTGTTGACCTCCCTCACCTCTGTTTTGGGATTGCATTTGAAGCTTTGGCATTACGGTAGCTATGTGGTATCATCTGCTAATTTACCCATCAGTCAGTCTGTGGAAGGGAGGGAAAGGGGAAGATGAGGAGGGCTGCAAGGAGAATAATTGTCTAAACTTATTCCCTCCTAAAAGGTTGAAAGTAAAATAAAAATAAACTTGAACATTGATGGGCATTGTGCCTCCGGGCCCCATCACTGCAGAGGCAGGGACAAGGTAAATGAGAGGGCCTGGCTACATTGCTTCTGTCCTCGGGCTGGCTGGATGGGGAGGGACCCATTCTGGTGGTTTGGGTGTGGGTTTCTGGCCAAGGGAGGCTGAACTAGAAGGAACAGGATTGAGCAGATACCAAACCCTGGACCGTAAGAGCATATTTCATAATTAGCCGATGAAGTGAGCATGGTATGAAAGGAGCCAGGAGAACAGAGCTCTGCCCCAGTCTGGCACTTTGGACTCAGTCTGCACATGGGGAGCAAGTTCCAGGAGGCTCCTTGTCTGATATGCTTGGAGGGGGGCCATCCACGGTTGCTTACAAGCCTGGGCTGGGGACTGTGTAGGCACCTCTCTCTGTTCTGTGGTCTTCTTGACAGTTGGACAAGGAGGGTGGCATTTATTTCTCATTTACTGATGGGGAAACCAAGGCACGGGAAAGCAAAATAACCTGCAGTGAATGGAGCTGGGAAGTGGCGGACCCAGGATGGGAATACAGGCGTTGCGTTTCAGTGTCCTGAGCGCTTTCTTCCCTCACCAGCTCTAGTTTATATGTACATACTGTACACACTTCCTTTGACAGATTTCACTGTTACCCAATTAGAGATATGTTTATAGTTCTGTGAATTTAACAAATCCAGTTTTCATGAGCAAATACCTTGATTGCTTTTGAACCGAGAAGGACGCATCGCTGTGGTGCCCACACGGTGCAGTGTTGCGGAGCTGGCCCCTAAGCTGCACTGACAGTCCTGCTTCATCACGGCGGGCCAAGAGGCACGGGTTCCTCGAGGGGGGTTCTCAGCACCTTCCCTCCTGGGGAGGCTGGTCAGCATTCTTCTCCGACAGGCCAGAGCCAGGAAGGAGCTGGCTTTCAGTATTTGTCTTTTGCAGTTCCCCCGAAAGGACCGACTTAGCAGCAGACCGCCCTCTAGCAAGCTACAGGTGTGGCTGGTTGAGCCACTTTCTGGCCAGGGCTGAATCACGTTACTCCCATACGAAAGCATCCGTGTTCCCCCCATTGTCTGTGACATAAAGCTCAAACTTCTTTTGGAATTCCAAGCCTCCCTTTGTACCTGGTCTCCCAGGGAGCTCCGTCTCAGGCCACCACGGAACCAGCCTTCCAGGCTTGCCAAATGGCCCTTGCCACTGCCTCCCTGTCAGGACACTAACTGCCCTTTGAATGTCGCCCCCTTCACTGGGTCTGCTTCCGCTTCACCCTTGATGATCAGCCTTTGGTTCGTCTGCTGTGACCATTTGCTGTCTCTCCTGGGCTGCCCCAGTCCCTGCTTCCCTCAGCTTACATACCAAACCCTGTCCCACAGGACCTCGCAGACTGCTGGGTGTAAGCGTTTGCTGACTTGAAGGGCTCAGGTTTTGTTTCTGCATGAGATCAATAAATCTCAGTGCATTCATTGGAGACTCTTTGGAAGAATCTTCCTTCATCCTCTTCCTCCTTTCTACCACGGAATCGAGTGAAACAGAGTACGGGGCTGGGAGTTAGAGAAACCAGGATGCTAGTTCTTTTTTTTTTTTTTTTTTTTTAATTTTATTTTTTTTTTTTTTTTTTTTTTTAAGATTTCATTTATTTATTTACTTATTTATTAGAGAGAGAGAGCACGTGTGAGAGAGCGCAAACGGGGGAGGGGCAGAGGGAAAGGGAGAAGCAGGTTCCCCGCTGAGCAGGGAGGGGCTCAGTCCCAGGACCCTGGGATCATGACCTGAGCTAAAGGCAGATCCTTAACCTACTGAGCCACCCAGGCGCCCCCAGGATGCTAGTTCTGATCTACTCTCCAGCCTCTATGACCTGGGCCAGAGCAGCCTCAGTTCCCCTAGCTATGAGATGAATATGAGCCCGACGACCCTCTATGCACGCTAAGCCAGGTGGCCTCTAGCCTTGTGCATGTGGGCATGCTTCTTCCACACCATTGGCTTCCTTGCCTCCATCCTGTAAGATTCTGTGTGCCTTAGAGTGGGGCCCTTTTGTCCGTTTCACTAGAATAGCCCTAACTGCACACCCAACATGAGCAGCAGTTCGAAAGCCTCTGACTAAATGAACAGCATCCACTTCCCTGAGATCCCAGAGATCCCACAATCCTAAGTGTTCTTTGAATCTCCACTGGCATCTTGATGATTTTTCTCCTGTTACACAGGATGACCGGACAAGATTGATAATACCAATATTGTTTCTCAGTGCTTTCCTCCTCAGACCTCCCACTGTTGTAAAGGATTGTTTTTGAATTTCCTGTGTATCACTCCCACAGTGGGTCCTCTTTTATTAGTATTTGACTTTATTTTATTAAAGTTAACAGTGTAATTTGGAGTCAGTTCTTAAGGTTGATTTAAGAGAAAACAAATCTTACCCATTTACTCTAATTCTGTGTCTATAATGTCTACGATATTTATGGCGTTAATTTTGTAGGCAATGTATTGTATAGTGGAACAGCATGTTATATAGAGGAATGGTGGCACTTTGACTGAAGTATGTGTCCCATGGTAGCTTTGTCCTCAGGCATGTAACTAAATATGCACACAGATTCAATGACCAAGTGAGCATTCAGAAACCTCAGGCTCTGGCAGGCTGCCGTGGGAGACCAGTGTGGACACGCTAGACCATGGTCATGACGTACCTCTCATTCATCTCTTCTCTCCATTCCTACGTCAGTCACACTCCGGTGCTGCTCTTTAGTTCCTCCCCTGGGTCATTACAGAAGGCTCCTGTTTGACTTTCTGGTTGTACATAGCTAATCCATCTTGTATGTGCCCATCAGTCACATCTCCCAGTCCTGGTTACTGCCTAGTCATCCCCTTGTTCAAGGATCCTTACTTGCTCCCCATTGCCTGAGTGAGAAGATGACCCTCGGGCCTGGCGTCTAAGCCCCTCTCCACGTTACCTGATGAACTTGTCTGATACCTCCCTGCCCCTCTGTCTGATTCACTCATGTCTGCAGCCTGTTGTCACTCCCCCGCCTCTCACAAACTCATCCTCCCTTCAAAGCCTATTTCTGGGACCAAGAACTCCTAATGTGGCCTAATGTATGGGTTACTTACTGCTGTGTAACAGATGCCTCCACAATTTAAAACAACAATCATATATTGTCTCCCGTAGTTTCTGAAGGTTAAGAATCTGGAAGTGGCTTAGGTGGGTGGTTGTAGCTCAGGATTTCTCATGAGATTCTAGTCAGGCTGCACCATCTGAAGTTTTGGCTGGGGGAAGGATCCACTTCTGGGCTCACTCAAGAGACTTTTGGCAAGAGACCTCAGTCCTTCTCCACTTGGTCCTCATCATAGGGCTGCTCAATGACATGGCAGCTGGCTTATCCAGAGTGAGCGATGAGAGAGAAACAGACGAAGATGGAAGCTGTAATGCCTTGTGTAACCTAATCTTGGAGGTAAAAACCATCACATCTGTTGGGCACACCGAAGAACCCTGGTACATTATGGAAGATGACCACTCAAAAATGTGACTAGCAGAGGGTGAGGTCATTGGGGGCCATCTTTGAGGTTGGCTACTACACCTGCCTTGTCTTTCTGTTTGTGTATATATTGATTTTCCAGCAAGCCTAGGGACTGTTAGAGATCAGAGACTAGTCTCATTCACTGTTGTTGCTTCCATACTTCAAAGTGCTTTTCATGGAGATGCTTATTTTGTCTTCACCATAACCTGCTGGGCTTTTTAAAAACTAATTAATTAAAACAGATGCAGGAAACTAAAGCCCAGAGGGATTAATCGAAGTCAATCAGCTACTATATGACAGTTTGTGATTTCACTCCTAGGTCTTTCTGATCTAAAACTTATGTTTTTTGCATTTTACTAATAATTTGCTAATTTTAACTTCTGTAAAATATTGGCTACAACCCACTTCCTGTGTGTCAGCTTTGGTGGTAATTAAGAACAACTTGGTGGCACCCAAAGATGCAGGGAAGTATTTTTTCTTTCTTTTTTTTTTTTTATTATGTTATGTTAATCACCATACATTACATCATTAATTTTTGATGTAGTGTTCCATGATTCATTGTTTGTGTCTAATACCCAGTGCACCATTCAGTACGTGCCCTCTTTAATACCCATCACCAGGCTAACCCATCCCCCCACCCCTCTCCCCTCTAGAACCCTCAGTTTGTTTCTCAGAGTCCATAGTCTCTCATGGTTTGTCTCCCCCTCTGATTCCCCCCCACCCTTGATTTCTCCCTTCCTACTATCTTCTGTTTTTTTGTTAACATATAATGTATTATTTGTTTCAGAGGTACAGGTCTGTGATTAACAGTCTTACACAATTAGTGCTCATCATAGCACATACCCTCCCCAATGTCTATCACCCAGCCACCCCACCCCTCCCACCCCCCACCACTCCAGCAACCCTCAGTTTGTTTCCTGAGAATAAGAATTCCTCATATCAGTGAGAACATATGATACATGTCTTTCTCCGATTGACTTATTTCGCTCAGCATAATACCCTCCAGTTCCATCCATGTCATTGCAAATGGCAAGATTTCATTCCTTTTGATGGCTGCATAATATTCCATTGTCTATATATACCACATCTTCTTTATCCATTCATCTGCTAATGGACATCTTGGCTCTTTCCATAGTTTGGCTGTTGTGGACATTGCTGCTATAAACATTGGGGTGCACATACCCCTTCGGATCACTACATTTGTATCCTTGGGGTAAATACCCAGTAGGGCAATTGCTGGGTCGTAGGGCAGCTCTATTTTCAACTTTTTGAGGAACCTCCATACTGTTTTCCAGAGTGGCTCCACCAGCTTGTGTTCCCACCAACAGTGTAGGAGGGTTCCCCTTTCTCTGCATCCCTGCCAACATCTGTCGTTTCCTGACTTGTTAATTTTAGCCATTCTGATTTTGATTTGGATTTCCCTGATGCCTAGCAATCTTGAGCACTTTTTCATGTGTCTGTTGGCCATTTGGATGTCTTCTTTGGAAAAATGTCTGTTCATGTCTTCTGCCCATTTCTTGATTGGATTGTTTGTTCTTTGGGTGTTGGGTTTGATAAGATCTTTATAGATTTTGGATACTATCCCTTTCTCTGATCTGTCATTTGCAAATATCTTCTCCCATTCTGTCGATTGTCTTTTGGTTTTGTTGACTGTTTTTTTTGCTGTGCAAAAGCTTTTTATCTTGATGAAGTCCCAATAGTTCATTTTTGCCCTTGCTTCCCTTGCCTTTGGCGAAGTTTCTAGGAAGAAGTTGCTGAGGCTGAGGTCGAAGAGGTTGCTGCCTGTGTTCTCCTTTAGGATTTTGATGGACTCCTGTCTCACCTTTAGGTCTTTCAACCATCTGGAGTCTATTTTTGTGTGTGGTGTAAGGAAATGGTCCAGTTTCCTTCTGCATGTGGCTGTCCAATTTTCCCAACACTATTTGTTGAAGAGACTGTCTTTTTTCCATTGGACATTCTTTCCTGTTTTGTCAAAGATGAGTTGACCATAGAGTTGAGGGTCCATTTCTGGGCTCTCTATTCTGTTCCATTGATCTATGTGTCTGTTTTTGTGCCACTACCTTACTGTCTTGATGATGACAGCTTTGTAATAGAGCTTGATATCCGGAATTGTGATGCCACCAGCTTTGCTTTTCTTTTTCAACATTCCTCTGGCTATTCGGGGTCTTTTCTGGTTCCATACAAATTTTAGGATTATTTGTTCCATTTCTTTGAAAAAAAGTGGATGGTATTTTCATAGGGATTGCATTAAATGTGTAGATTGCTCTAGGTAGCATTGACATCTTCACAATATTTGTTCTTCCAATCCATGAGCATGGAACGTTTTTCCATTTCTTTGTGTCTTCCTCAATTTCTTTCATGAGTATTTTATAGTTTTCTGAGTACAGATCCTTTGCCTCTTTGGTTAGATTTGTTCCTAGGTATCATATGGTTTTGGGTGCAGTTCTGAGATTGACTCCTTAATTTCTCTTTCTTCTGTCTTGTTGGTGTATAGGAATGCCACTGATTTCTGTGCATTGATTTTATATCCTGCCACTTTACTGAATTCCTGTATGAGTTCTAGCAGTTTTGGGGTGGAGTCTTTGGGGTTTTCCACATAAAGTATCATATCATCTGCAAAGAGTGAGAGTTTGACTTCTTCTTTGCCATTTTGGATGCCTTTGATTTCTTTTTGTTGTCTGATTGCTGTGGCTAGGACTTCTAATACTATGTTGAATAGCAGTGGTGATAGTGGACATCCCTGCCGTGTTCCTGACCTTAGGGGGAAAGCTCTCCGTTTTTCTCCATTGAGAATGATACTCGCAGTGGGTTTTTCATAGATGGCGTTTATGCTATTGAGGTATGTACGCTCTATCCCTATACTCTGAAGAGTTTTGATCAAGAAAGGATACTGGACCTTGTCAAACGCTTTTTCTGCATCTCTAGAGAGGATCATATGGCTCCTGTTCTTTCTTTTATTAATGTATTGTATCACATTGTTTGATTTGCGGATGTTGAACCACACTTGCAGCCCAGGGATAAATCCCACTTGGTCGTGGTGAATAATCCTTTTAATGTACTGTTGGATCCTATTGGCTAGTATTTTGGTGAGAATTTTGGCATCCGTGATCATCAAGGATATTGGTCTGTAATTCTCCTTTTTGATGGGGTCTTTGTCTGGTTTTGGGATCAAGGTAATGGTGGCCTCATAAGGCGAGTTTGGAAGTTTTCCTTCCATTTCTATTTTTTGGAACAGTTTCAGAAGAATAGGTATTAATTCTTCTTTAAATGTTTGGTAGAATTCCCCTGGGAAGCCATTTGGCCCTGGGCTTTTGTTTTTTGGGAGATTTTTGATGACTGCTTCAATTTCCTTAGTGGTTATAGGTCTGTTCAGGTTTTCTATTTCTTCCTGGTTCAGTTTTGGTAGTTGATACATCTCTAGGAATGCATCCATTTCTTCCAGGTTATCTAATTTGCTGGCCTAGAGTTGCTCATAATATGTTCTTATAATTGTCTGTATTTCTTTGGTGTTGGTTGTGATCTCTCCTCTTTCATTCATGATTTTGTTGATTTGGGTCATTTCTCTTTTTGATAAGTCTGGCCAGGGGTTTATCAATCTTGTTAATTCTCAAAGTACCAGCTCGTAGTCCGTTGATGTGTTCTACTGTTCTTTTGGTTTCTATTTCATTGATTTCTGCTCTGATCTTTATTATTTCTCTTCTCCTGCTGGGTTAAGGCTTTATTTGCTGTTCTCTCTCGAGCTCCTATAGGTGTAGGGTTAGGTTGTGTATTGGAGACCTTTCTTGTTTCTTGAGAAAGGCTTGTATTGGTATATACTTTCCTCTTAGGACTGCCTTTGCTGCATCCCAAAGATTTTGAATAGTTGTGTTTTCCTTTTCATTGGTTTCCATGAATTTTTTTAATTCTTCTTTCATTTCCTGGTTCACCCATTCATTCTTTAGTAAGATGCTCTTTAGCCTCCATGTACTTGAGTTCTTTCCAACTATCCTCTTGTGATTGAGTTCTAGTTTCAAAGCATTGTGGTCTGAAAATATGCAGGGAATGATCCCAATCTTTTGGTACCGGTTGAGACCTGATTTGTGACCTAGGATGTGATCTATTCTGGAGAATGCTCCATGGGCACTAGAGAAGAATGTGTATTCTGTTGCTTTGGGATGGAATGTTCTGAATATATCGGTGAAGTCCATTTGTTCCAGTGTGTCATTTAAAGTCTTTATTTCCTTGTTGATCTTTTGCTTAGATGATCTGTCCATTTCAGTGAGGGGGGTGTTAGTCCCCTACTATTATTGTATTCTTGTCAATGTGTTTCTTTGCTTTTGTTATTAATTGCCTTATATAATTGGCTGCTCCCATGTTAGGGGCATAGATATTTACAATTGTTAGAACTTCTTGTTGGATAGACCCTTTAAGTAGGATATAGTGTCCCTCCTCATCTCTTATTACAGTCTTTGATTTAAAATCTAATTTGTCTGATATAAGGATTGCCACCCCAGCTTTCTTTTTGGTGTCCATTAGCATGGAAAATGGTTTTCCACCCCCTCACTTTCAATCTGGGGCTGTCTTTGGGTCTAAAATGACTCTCTTGCAGACAGCATATCAAGGGGTCTTGTTTTTTTATCCAATCTGATAGCCTGTGTCTTTTGATTGGGGCTTTTAGCCCATTTACATTCAGGGTAACTATTGAAAGATAGGAATTTAGTGCCATTGTATTGCCTGTAAGGTGACTGTTACTGTATATTGTCTCTGTTCCTTTCTGGCCTATATTGCTTTTAGGCTCTCTCTTTGCTTAGAGGACCCCTTTCAATATTTCTTGTAGGGCTGGTTTTGTGTTTGCAAATTCCTTTAGTTTTTGTTTGTCCTGGAAGCTTTTTATCTCTCCTTCTATTTTCAATGACAGCCTAGCTGGATATAGTATTCTTGGCTGCATATTTTTCTCATTTAGTGCTCTGAATATATCATGCCAGTCCTTTCTGGCTTGCCAGGTCTCTGTGGATAAGTCTGTTGCCAATCTAATGTTTCTACCATTGTAGGTTACATATCTCTTCTCCCAAGCTGCTTTCAGGATTTTCTCTTTGTTTCTGAGACTTGTAAGTTTTACTATTAGATGTTGGGGTGTTGACCTATTTTTATTGATTTTGAGAGGGGTTCTCTGTGCCTCCTGGATTTTGATGCCTGTTTCCTTCCCCAAATTAGGGAAGTTCTCTGCTATAATTTGCTCCATTATACCTTCTGCCCCTCTCTCTCTTTCTTCTATTTCCGGGATCCCAATTATTCTAATGTTTCGTCTTATGGTATCGCTTATCTCTCGAATTCTGCCCTCGTGATCCAGTAGTTGTTTATCTCTCTTTTTCTCAGCTTCTTTATTTTCCATCATTTGGTCTTCTATATCACTGACTCTCTCTACTGCCTCATTTATCCTAGCAGTTAGCAGCCCCATTTTTGATTGCACCTCATTAATAGCCTTTTTGATATTGACTTGGTTAGATTTTAGTTATTTTATTTCTCCAGAAAGCTTTTCTCTAATAACTTCCATGCTTTTTTCAAGCCCAGCTAGTATCTTTAAAGTGACAATTCTGAACTTTAGATCCGACATCGTACTCATGCCTGTATTGATTAGGTCCCTGGCGGTCGGTACTACGTCTTGTTCTTTTTGTTGAGGTGATTTTTTCCGTCTTGTCATTTTGTCCAGAGGAGAATAGATGAATGAGAGAACAAAATGCTAACAGGGTACCAACGTCCCCAGAAAATATACTCTAAAAAAATCAGAAGACCTGAAGCCAGGGGAAAAGAAAGGGAAAGAGAGAAAAAAGAAAAAGAAAAAGATAAAAACAAACAAAAACAGAGCAAAACAAAAGAAAACCAGAATATGATCAAATATGATCAGGCTGGTGCATAGATCAGTGCCACACACTAGATTTTGGGTGTATTTTGGTCTGTTAGAAGAAAGTGACTCCCAAAATTTTAAAGAAAGAAAAACTTATATATGTACAAAAATAAGGGTTGATATGATGAAGGGATGGAATATGAGTGTAAAGATGAAAATTATAAAAAAATTTATAAAAGGAATTCATAAGAAGTTGTTTGAAAAAAGTAGGAAGAGGATTTCAAAAAATAAAAGAAAAAAAAAGGGAGAGAATGTGATCAGGCAGGAGAATAGAACAAAACCATACACTAGAGATTTAGGTATATTTTGATCTGTTAGAAGAAACTATCTCAAAATTTTAAAGAGAGAACTACTTATATATATATATATATATGCCAAAAATAAGGGTATCTACTCTGAAGGGATAGAATATGACTCTAAAAATTAAAAATAAAGATGTTTTTTAAAAAAGGGATTGATAAGATGTTGGTTGAAAAAGGGAAAAAGAAAAATTCAAAAAAAAAAGTTAAAAAAAATAACTTTGAAAGAGTAAAGAATCATGGTCAAAAAAGCCATGGATTTTATGTGCATTATTCCCCTAGCGCTGGAGTTCTTCCGTTCTCATTGATCGGTAAACTTGGTCTTGGCTGGCTGTTCTTGCTGATCTTCTGGGGGAGGGGCCTGTTGCCATGGTTCCCAAATGTCTTTGCCGGAGGCGGAATTGCCCCGCCCTTGCCAGGTCAGGGCTAAGTCATCTGCTCGGGTTTGCTCTCGGGAGCTTTTGTTTCCTGCAAGCTTTCGTCCAGCTCTGGAGGCGGAGAGTGAAAATGGCGGCCTCCCAATCTCTGCCCAGGAGGAGCCGAGAACTCGGGGCCCCGCTCCTCAGTGCACCCCCAGAGAAAAGCATCAATCACTCCCGTCTCCCCGGTCTCCGGCCGCGCTCCATGCTCACCCAGCCTGTGCCCGAGTGTTTCTATCTCTGGCACCCAACCCGGTGTGGAGTCTCCAAACCCAGCAGATCCCTGCAGTGTGCTCCCGTGTCACTCCTCCCGGGGGAGGAAGGGGACTCTCCCCGGATCTGCCGCTTGTTGCGTCCCTGCTGGAGGAGCAGTGGCCTGACTGTGCCCCGGATCATGGTTTATGGCAACTCCGATCTGAGAGCCCACTCCTCGCCTCCGTCTCTGCAGCCAGCTTCCCTGCTCCGATCCCTGGGAGCTCTGCCTCACTCAGGCACCCCCGATCTTTCTGTGACCCCGAGGGTCCTGAGACCACACTGTCGTGCGAGGGTTCCACCTCCCACTTAGTCACTGGAGTGACATCCCTCAGTGGAGCCGACTTCTAAAAGTTCCGATTTTGTGCTCCGCGGCTCTATCACTTGCAAGAAGCGGCCGACGGAGGCCCCCTCCCCCGCCGTCTATCCTCCCGAATATCGCCTCGGATTCACTTCTCCGCACCTCCTACCTTCCAGAAAGTGGTCGCTTTTCTGTTCAGAGAGTTGTTGCTATTCTTTTCTTCGATCTCCTGTTGAGTTCGTAGGTGTTCAGAATGGTTTGATCCCTATCCAGCTGAATTCCTGGGACCAGACGAAATTTAGGTCTCCTACTCCTCCGCCATCTTGCTCCTCCTGCCGGGAAGTATTTCTATAAAGCAATTCCAAGACAGGAAGAGTTTCTAAGAAGTTGTCCTAATCAACTGAAACCTCATCTTCTGGGCTTTCATTTATTCAGCAACTGTTTAATCAAAGCCCTGATTTTATCTGACTCTTCTGCTGAGCAGGGTTGCTTAAGAGGCCCATACGAGTGCCATGTTTCAACAGGTTTTTCACACTCAGTCCTTGGGAGAGGTCTCACCTGGTACCTTCCATCATAAGACACTGCCTACCACAAAACCTTGCTCATCTGCTTCAAACAGAATGAGAACAGACTCTGGGTTTTCTAGGTTTGGTGTGATGGAGCCATAATTTAACTTGGAATATAACCTGATAAATTGTCCTAGATACTGTGACTCCATTCACAGGGAGGTTGGTGTGATGGTGGGGTAGGGGAAGGGAAGAAAAGAAAAGAAAAAAGGGAAAAAGGAAAAGGAAAGTCCTTGCTGTGCCCTCGAACACAAAGTTCTGGTGGTTGAATTAAAGGAGCTTTGATTTTTTTTTTCATTTTGAACAAAACTCTGGCCCCCAGAGTTGACTTTCAAAGTGTGGAATGCGTACAAGTGTTTCTAATTTCAGTCATTCTTCCTTTATTCTCTGCAGAAAGGGGAACACTGCAGGTGGCTTTCGAAAACTTGAACCCCTCGAGTTTTTGTGTTCCCTCTCATGATCATCTTTTATGTCTGCAGGGGGCATTTAGAATTATTCTAGTAATGCTCCTTTGGCTTTTTGACTTATTGGGTAAATATACTTTTTTTTTCTTTTAATATTCTTAATTTAGGTATGTCCTCCAACCCTTAGGCCTGGAAAAGTTTTCAGTATTGTTTTTCAAGCTCTTTTCTTATCTCTGCATAGGTATGCTTTTCATTTTTTACTCCCCCCCGCCCCCGTCACGGCCATGGGGTGGTTTAAATATTACATGTCTCACCACACTGAGTTTTCCCAAAACTGTGGAATTTCTTGGATCTCTTTAAAGAGGCCGAAAACACTGGGGAGGAGGAGAGGATGAGAAAGGGATTTGAAAGAGAACTGCGAATGAGCTTTCTCGAAGATACTTTCATACTCCTAGGTGGTTATAAATTGTTTTCAGCGTAGATTGACACTCACTTGAGTACTCAAGAGTCAATTTCTTTTCTCTGGAGCTCTGAGAAAGTTCCCATTCTGATGACAGTAGAATTCTGTCTCACTATTTTGTTTTCAGGTCTGCATGTATCTATATCTATATGCAAATAATACTTAAGTATTTATGTGGAGACATACCCTTAAGCGCAAAGTATTTCCAGAAACGTCCATATGTATTTGCAGTTCCTTCTCACTCTCACCCCCGATATAAATGGGCATTTAAATATTCAGGGGAGCAACTATAAATCCTTGAGAGAAGTTACCTGGTCAGGTAGCTTTGGTCAGTTGAGGTACATGTTATGGGGCCTACCCAGACACAATTCCTAGGAACGCCACAGGTAAGACATGCCCACCAGAAAGAAAACAGTTTGGAGCAGGAAGATGAGTGTCCCTTTTGGTAAGATTTCCTTAGCACC
>NC_058403.1:73202180-73207434 GCF_002201575.2 Neomonachus schauinslandi
AAGTACACGAATCCAGAGACGATGCAAAAGGAATGAAGATGACGTGGTGTGTTGTCCTCAGTCCCTTCTGATATGTCCACCTTCACATATAATAAACATGCTAGCAATCATAGTTATGGGTATGTAAAGCACTTAGCTATTTGTCCAGCACTGTCATGGGTCTTACCTTTTTTGGCTTCACAGAATCCTTGCCCCCAAACTCCACTCCCTCACCACCATGAAGCACTAAGTCCTGTTCATTTTGTGAAGAGAGATGGTAGTAGTACTCAGTGGCTAAATGATGTACCTAGCTCAAACTGGGAAAGTAAGATTTCAAACCAAGCCTTTTTTATCCCTCCCAAGCCCAAGCCTTTTTGACTTCTCATTTAGTACACTTACCTGTCTCTGTCCCTAACCTAACTGTGCATTCACTAGTTTGACTTCATAAATGGAGAATAATATATTTTTGGTTCTATAACTGCTTCTTTTCTTCCACCTCTGCTCCCATATTTCATGAAGTCAAGACCATAGATTCTTTTGTATTTCTAGTTTCTATTCCATTCTCAGACTACGACAGGCATTGACAGACATTAGAAATCATGGTAGTTTAAAATATGTCCACAAATTCTTTGACAGTCCCTTCAAAAGGTGGAGCCTATTCTCCTGGAATGTGGGTTGGACTTAGTGACCCATTTCTAACAAGTAGAAAAAAGTGAAGATGACAAAGTGTATCTTTAGAGATTAGATCATAAAAGGCACCGTGGCTTCCTCCTTGCTCTCTCCACTGGATTGCTCATGCTGAGGGAAGTTAGCTGCCATGTCATGAGGACACTTAGGAGGTCCTATGTAGAGGCCTTTGTGGTGAGAAACTGAAGCCCCTGGTCAACAACTTGGAAATAGATTATTTAGCCCCAGTCAGGCCTTCAGTTAATTACTTAACGGCAGCCTCACAAAGGACCCTGAGTTAGAAATAGCCAGCCCTCCATGCCCAAAGTCCCACCTTACAGAAACTGAAAGATAAATGCTTGGTTTAAGTTCTGTTATGTAATAATGCACGAACTAATATAGAAATGAGTGGACACTCACCCAAAGAGCTCCAGGCTCATGATGTTTCTGGTCGTTAATGTTAGTGACTTAATGATATGAACTGTGATTTACAGACACCAGCTATTTCTCTGTTATTTTCTTTCAACTCTGAAAAAATGCACAGCAGTTTCAAGGGTTCCCCAAATTATACAATTACCTGGGGATCATTTAAAAACCCACAATCTAACTCAATGAAATAGAACATCCTAAGGATGGGGTTTGGGAATTTATATTTAAAAAAAAAAGTGGAGATGATTCAGATGCAGACAGCCTCTGCTTGTCCAAGGAGTATCGTTTGGGAACCACTGGACTGGAATGCTTTTTCCTTATTTCAGTTCTAATCATCAAGGTTGCTATGGATAATTGCGTCGAGTTCTCTTGCAGCACCTCATCTTAGAGTCTTCTGCGGTAGGGGAGCGTGTCTTGGAATGAAGAATCATTGTCAGATCTGCAGGTTGATTCCCCACAAGCTCCATCTCGTGCTTTGCATTGAGCCCATGTCAGACCAGGGGTGGGGGACTGCCTGTCCAGGCACCGTGTGCAACCAAGAGCAGAGAACAGAGACAGGTTCCAGTGTAAATGTTGAGTCTAATGCCTGGGATTAGTCTCAAAATCAGGCGTGTTTATGTTTGAGTATCTCCTTGTGTATACAGACTTCAGAAGTTTCCTTTGAGAAAGGAAGGAGCACAGAGGAGGGTCGGTAGCTATGGTGAGCACTCTCTGGGGGAAACTTGTTGGCCTTCTAAAATGAAGAAGTCCTAATCCCATAGTCTGGTCATTAGATGCTGACAGAGTTCTGGCAGAAACAGGGCATGTTCTGAAGGTGTTTTTTTAGTTATTCAATGAAATATTATATCCTAATATAAAATCAGTTCTTCATCCAACATGGATGCTCCTGGGTCCAGGAGCCATAGAGGAGCCCTGTGATGTACAGGCCTTTAACACAACGGTAGAGATGAAGCTGGGCCTGGAATTGCACCTGCATATTCTTATGGGCAATGGCTGCAGAGAAATAACACAGACAACATCTAGTATACGAAAATGTAAATTTTGGCTAAGATCCTAAATACGACTCCAATCCTCAAAAAAACAGACAAAAGAAACAAATAAAATTAGTTCTTCAAACATTATTTCTGTGCCCTGGGTGTAGTTTCTGTGATGTACACCATCTGGATGTCTATGCCAAGTGTCAGTGTTTGTTGTCTGATCTGCATTTTTCAAAGAGAGGAACCCCAGTGGTTGAGTGTACCTATTTCCCCTGTGAGCTCTGATCGAAAATCTCTCCTGGCACTAAGTCAGTGTGTGGCCTTGGGAAAGTCCTTTCCTGCTTTAGAACTCGAGTCTTTTCACTGAAGAAGGGAGAGATGTGGACAGATGATCCAAGTTCTCATCTAAACAGGTGAATCAGTTCAGCACCGTAGCTGACTAGGGCGACTCTAACAAAATACCGCAGACTGGGTGGCTTAAACAGCAGACTTATTTTCTCTTGTTCCTGGAGGCTGGGAATCCAAGATCAAGGTGTCAGCAGGTTTAATTTCCCCCGAGACCTCGCTCCCTGTCTTGCAGATGGCTTTCTTCTTACTGTATCCTCACATGGCCTTTCCTCTGTGCACGTGGGTTCTCTAGGTCTCTCTGTGCGTCAAATTTCCTCCTCTTTTTTTTTTTTAAAGATTTTATTTATTTATTTGAGACAGAAAGAGAGAGAGAGAGAGCACATGAGAGGGGGGAGGGTCAGAGGGAGAAGCGGGCTCCCTGCCGAGCAGGGAGCCCGACGCGGGACTCGATCCCGATGCGGGACTCGATCCCGATGCGGGACCCGATCCCGGGACTCCAGGATCATGACCTGAGCCGAAGGCAGTCGCTCAACCAACTGAGCCACCCAGGCGCCCCGAATTTCCTCCTCTTATAAGGATACCAGTCAAATCGGATTAGGGCCCACCTTAGTGGCCTCATTTTAACTTCATTTCTTTAAAGGCTCCATCTTTAAATACAGTCACATTTGGAGATACTGGGGGTGAGAGCTTCAAAATAATGAATTGGGGGGAATACAGTTCAGCCCATAACAAGCATCCAGATTACCTTCACAATTACTAGAGGCCCACCGTGCAGCGCTGGCTGGGGGCAGGTGTGGGGCCCCTTTGGGTATCTATAGCAGAGGTAGAACAGACAGCGTAAACCCCCTCAAGGCATCTGGTCCTTTCCCCGCTTTTCTAGAAACAAGTTCTGAGAGTATCTCTATATGTCAGAAGAGTCAAAGTCACGAAGGCTAACAATAAAGGGGACCTTCAAGTAATGCCCTTATTTAACATTAGAGGAAGTGGGGGGGCTAGAGAGAGGGATTGCACTATGTTTATAATTAGGTCTCTTGATTTATAATCCAGTTACATCTGCTCAAAGACAAATCAGAGTTCATAACCATAGTTTCTGACCTCAGGGTTGCTTCACTCCAGTACTCTGAGACACCCCAATTTAGGAGTGGTATGACATTTTTCCAAGCTCCAAGGAGGGGAGGATACAATGGTACTTCACTGGGATGTGCTAAGAACATTCCAAAAATAGTGACATTCTGTAATCAAAAGCTTTTTGTCCACTTTCTTCTTGGTCTCCCAAGCGGGGCAGGTCTCTCACCATGAGATATAGGATGAAGGGTACTAAATCTATAAATTGGCAGAGTCTTGTTATATTTAAACAGGTGAAGAACAGCAAGAAAAAATAATAGAAGTGATCCACTGAATTTTTTAGTTTAATTTCGGGGTTAGGACTGGGAACGATTTTTGATGTCTAATTCTTTTAGAAACCAACAGACTGTTGAGAAGTTTTGAAATTACATTAAATTGTTATTATTTCTTCCTGGAATCCATAAGTGGTTTGGGAATAGGAGATGTGACCTGGCACTTTCTCTGGGTTAAGTGGAATAAAATTTGCGAATACTGTTATATACTTTTAAGAATTTTTTTTTAAAGATCATGGGTAAATCAAATAAGAATAATCCTGTCAAATGTCTGTACCTGTGATAGAAAACAATTGTTTACCTAATTCAACAGCCATTTCCATTTGTCCTTTGAAAGAAATTCTGTGAGCATCACATTGGTGGTCCCTGTTTGTCTTACTCCCGAGATAAAATAATATATCCTTGTTAACCTACTGAGAGAAAGGCTGCCAACTTTTCCCAGAGTCTGAAAGAGGGACATCTGTGTTTAAGTGCTGGCTACCTATTATTTATAAAGTCAATCATCTGAATGCAAAAATAGAGATACCTTTTAATATTGTACAAGAATGATTTGCCACTTTTATTGTATGTCTGCTCTTCATGAGACACAATATTTGCACCACAGATCCACTCCCTGTTTTCAGAGGGTTCCAAAATGATTTATTCATTGGACAAATACTTAGCAAGGCTTCCTGTGCCGGGCTCTAGGGACAGAGCAGCGAACAACCGCCACAAAGACCTGTTCCTGCTCTCAGGGAGCTTTTATTTTAGGGAGAAAGATAGGCCTTCGTAAGATAATTTCACCTTTGAAAGTAAAACTGCAAGTCGGGCTGAATTTCCCCAAAGAAAGGAACCTGATTCTAGGAGCTACAGGAGCAGGTAACCAAGGAGCCTGCCCCCGGCTGGAAGGCTTCCCTGGGAACCTCATTCTGCTGAGAAATGGTGGGGCAGGGGGAGGCTCAGCTGGGAGGCCTGAGCGGCAAGGGTCACACAGAGGAGGAGGAAACCTGGAAAACCACAGGTTGGGAAGGAGAGAATTTGGATTTTTGTGTGTCTTCTTTCTTTTTCCAGTGTGACTCTGGGAAAAATCACTTCACTTCTTTGGACCTCATGTCCTTATTTGCATGAATCAGAGAATCTGAGGGACCTCAGAGGCCCTGAACTAGATTCTCTTATTTACACAAATTGCCCAAGCACCTGCTGTGTACCAGACAGTCTGATTGGTCCTGTGATTCAAAGGTGAAGTTAATTGGGATCGTTGACCTCAAGCAGCTCGATCCAGCCGTAGAGACAAACAGATGAGGCAACCAATTGTGGTGTGGTGTTGTGAGTGTCATGGGAAGAAGATGACAGTGGGATTAGCCCTGGTGGGAGGAGAATGGCAGCCTGAAGGACTTCACAGAGTAGAAAGACCTTTCCCCAGAAAAAGGGGAAAGTCAGCCTGGGCAGCCAGCATGGTATGAAACAATTCATGAAGGT